>NC_072471.1:1278267-1285767 GCF_027596085.1 Anoplopoma fimbria | reverse complement strand
TGTGTGTGTCTATATTTGATAGAAAGCCAGAGGAACATTATGAGCTCAGAATAATAAGCTGCCAACAGACTCACAGAGAAACAAAACAACACATCCATTTAATATACAGTAAAAAAATAAAAGATTAAAAATGTAAATCAACTTTTGTCATCATAAATGTCCTCAGTGAACTTCAGCCTCTGCATTTAATCAATACAAGTATTAGGTGCCTTGCTCAAGGGCAACCAGTTAATCAAACAGAGTGAAGGATCATAACTAAATGATTGAGTTCGCTGCAGTTTCCGTTAATGAATCCAAATCAACCTGTTACTGTGCAGCTGGTTCTGACTCACATTCAACCATAAACAGTCAAAGAAAAGCTACTTATGAATGTTTATGCAGAGAAACAAGCTGCAGATCAATAAGTCTTTACAGTGAATCATGGAAACTACGAAGATAAAAACAAGAAAAGGATTTTATTTGACACAGAAATCAAAGTGCTTTCTGTAATTATGTGTACAATAATCCAAATGATTGCTTCCAAAATGATCGAAGCAATCATTTAAAAAAAAAAAGTTTGACAGTTAAACACACTTTATTTATTTATGTACTTATGTTTTATTAGGACTGATAAAGAGGATATATTTCCACACTTTGCTAATTTACACGATCGTTATATGAGCAGGTGAGATGACTGGAGGAGGTGCGTGACCGTCACCATGGTTACTGTAGTGAGCTGTGATAGTAGCTAGTTTACAGTTTGTTGAATATCCAGGATGGGTTTATCGACGTGAGTCTAAGCTGCACAATAACAACAACATGTGTGACTCTCTACCTGATCTGTCCGTCACACCTGAGGGCCACTGAGCACCTGAGGTTAAAGACTCTGATGTGAATTTATCTTTTTAAAGTCACCCTGAGAGACAAAAAACAAACAGAAACCTCCTGAATCCAACGGACACGGTGCACACACACACACACACACACACACACACACACACACACACACACACACACACACACACACACACACACACACACACACACACCTATTTTACACACACTGCAGCAGCTCAGATGTGTGTGTAAAGAAACACATTTATTTCACCTGTTTGCACACACACACAGAGTGTGAGAGGTAACACACACACACACACACACACACACACACACACACACACACACACACACACACACACACACACACACACACACAACACACACACACACACACACACACACACACACTGCAGCAGCTCAGCCTGTGTGTGTAAAGAAACTCCATTTATTTCCTGTCTCCTCTTTTCACTCTTTGTTGTTCGTACAGAAATGAAACGAACTCCTGACCCCAATAATAACAGACTGTTCAGGTGTAGTGTGTGTATTACTGTGTGTGTGTGTGTGTGTGTTACTGTGTGTGTGTGTGTGTGTATTACTGTGTGTGTGTGTGTGTGTATTACTGTGTGTGTGTGTGTGTGTGTGTGTGTGTGTGTGTGTGTGTGTGTGTGTGTGTGTGTGTGTGTGTGTGTGTATTACTGTGTGTGTGTGTGTGTGTGTGTTATCAAGCTGAAGTATCGACTCGTCTGCTCCGATCCTCCCGTCCATAACGAGACACGTTGGTGCCGTTTATTAAAATATTTTATCATGTTATTAAAGTTATTTATTAAAATCTCATCTCTTTATGCTACAGACATTTAGAATAACTGTTCAAACTGTCTCTTTCATGAGTTGAAGGTAAAATGTCACAGAGCTCATTAAGGAGTATTTCACTTGAGAAAAATGACATGTTTTCATTTCTAGAGACTTTCGTGATGTCCAAAAATACAAGTAGTCATGATGCAGAATAATATATATATTATATTATATTATTGTACTATAAATATTGATGCATTATTGTATTCATCTCTTTAATGCTGCAGCTGTGAAGGGTGGAGATCATTTTAAAGACTTTATATACTGCTGGTACTTTCATTTGTAATAATTCATCATCATTTATTAGTTGATTAATATATAAAGTAACTAAAACTGTAAAAAGTACAGTAAAGGTTTCATATATCAGAGCTTTGAGACAAATATGAGATTTAAAAAAATTGTATTTTCAACAAACACAAATGTGTTTTAATTCTGAAAAGGTCACAACGTGAACGACGTATCTACATATCTAAACACACACACACACACACACACACACACACACACACACACACACACACACACACACACACACACACACACACACACACACACACACACACACACACACACACTGATGATGTTTTCATTCTTATTTCTCAGACGTTGTAGGAGGCGGAGCCTTAAAGGCCTCTATGACATCACACAGCGACACATCCGTCCTAATATTTGACATTAAAGGATTTCTGAATGAAGCGTGACTCGTCTCTCTCTCTACACATCCTCTTCCTTGCCGTTGTCATGGTGACCGAGCAGCATCGATGACGCGCCCCCCATCTCTCCCCTCTATATTTACTCTGTTGCCGTGGCGACGACCCAGACGTGCCACCGGAGGAGAGGAAGATAAGAAGGAGGGAGACGTCCTGCAGACGGACAGACGGACACGACTCTCTGTTTGTCATCAGAGGTGTTGCTTTGATTCATCAGCCCAGGAAACACCCCTCGTCCCAGTGTCTCACTCCCAGTGTCTCACTCCCAGTGTCTCACTCTCAGTGTCTCACTCCCAGTGTCTCACTCTCAGTGTCTCACTCCCAGTGTCTCACTCCCAGTGTCTCACTCTCACTGTCTCACTCCCAGTGTCTCACTCCCAGTGTCTCACTCTCAGTGTCTCACTCTCTACAGCACATGGCCTAAAGTATGTGGACACTTGATCATTAATGTTCTGCTTCTTCTGGTTTCAAACTTTACACTAGAGTTTATCCTTCTGCAGAGATGTGCTTCCATTCAGACAGAGACGGTGCATTAGGACCATGTAGGTAAAACTAAATAAACAAAAACAATATGGAGCTTAAAACTCAGAATGTCCAAGATGAAAGTGGGACATTTACGCGAAATAAACTCACAAATATGCGAGAAATAAAACTTGGATATTCTCTGAGATTAAGGAAGTAAATCTACGAGAAATATACTCACAAATGAACAAGAAGAAAACGTGGATATTCCATGAGATTAAAGTGGTAAATTAACCCGAAATAAATTCACATAAAATACTTGAATATTCTCTGAGATTTAAATGATACATTTATGTGAAAGAAATTGGATTTTTTCCTGAGGTTAAAGTGGTTAATTTATGCTAAATAAACTCACAAAAATACAAGAAAATAAAATCGGATATTCACTGAAATTAAAGTAGTAAATTTATGCAAAATAAATTCACAGAAATCCAATATTTTTTGGGGGGGATATTGTCTGAAATTAAAGTGGTACATTTCTAAGAAATAAACTCACAAAAATACAAGAAAATAAATGTTATATTCTCTGAGATTAAAGTAGTACATTTTTGAGCATTTTATTTAGATTTTCCCTCAGATTTAAGTCGTAAATTTACAAAATAAAACCTCATAAATGAACGAGAAAAAACTCAAATGAGTATGTTTGTTTTATTCTGAAGAGGACCAACTCATAGCCTGTCTCTACAAAGTCCAGATTTAGATAGAAAGGGAATAAATCAAGAGAGAAGTAGAGTCATTTTCTCATAGACTTCTATACAACCAGAGGAGTCGCCCCCTGGTGGACAGCAGAGAGAACGCAGCTTTAACACAGGAAGCTCTGACTTCACTTTTCAGAACCAGTAGTTGGTGTCTGATGGGAACGTCAATTTTAGGAGAAAGAGTTGCTCTGAGGTGAAATGAAGTAGAAGTATGAGGTAGTATAAAATGTAAAAAGTCTAGTAAAGTACTTTACCTTGAAATTGCACTTAAGGATAGTACTTTTGTAAGCGTACTTAGTCACCTACAACACTTTAGAGGTAATACAGCTTAACTAGATGCCACATACTAGAATGATAATAAAAAGCCTGGTTTATCCGTTACCTTTGGGTTGAGGACCAGCTGTTGCTCATCAAAGTGCAGCAGAGCCACCGAGTTTGACTCCGAGTTGTTGACGAAGATCTGCAGACACGGATACAGAGACGTCCCTTTACAGTCGGCGCCGCACGTGAACACGCACTCGAACATCTCCTCCGGACGCAACACCGACACCACCTACACCGAGAGAGGGCGGAGTTATTAACTCTACTTTAACTGGTACACAAAACACATTACAGACAATGTAAACCAGGATAAAAACATACACGAATTCCAACATTGGACTGCAATCTTTTTCATGGATTCGAGGTTCAAAAATTGTCATTATGCAACACAAGGATGCACGGAATTCAGTTTTAACACAACAAACACATGACAAACAAAACAAAAACAAAAACAGTGAGCAAGACGTCAACTCTGTACATTTCAAATATTCAAATATTGGCATTTTTTACGAAAATTGATATAATTGATTTGTATCATTAAAAAGAGTTTAATGATTCAAAAAACATGGAAAAATTGTTCCAAGCACCGGTTAGCATCATAGCTAGGCTAACGTTAGCGTATAGCAGCAAGTGGCCAATCAGAGGCAGAGTACAGGGCGGGTCGTCCCACAGGCCTTCTGGCTGGGCGGCACTGTTAGCACGGTTAGCACGGTTAGCGCTGTTAGCGCTGTTAGCGCTGTTAGCCGTCTCCATGTTGAGGCA
Source organism: Anoplopoma fimbria (assembly GCF_027596085.1). Lineage (NCBI taxonomy): Eukaryota > Metazoa > Chordata > Actinopteri > Perciformes > Anoplopomatidae > Anoplopoma > Anoplopoma fimbria. The sequence goes on along the minus strand of NC_072471.1, from coordinate 1,281,083 downwards.
ATAGATTTGCCCTGATTTCTCTATTGAGAACCTTTAAAATGACGATGAATGTTGATGGGTGCAGTTTATTTATTTTTATTCAACTTTATTTAACGAGTGCTTGAGAACAGATTCTTGTTTTCTGCTGGCAGTGTGCTTGTCCTCCCAGCGTGGGTTTCCTGCTGCTTCTTCTGTTTCCTCCCACCAGCAGAGCATGTATAATTTTGGATATTAAGCTTGAATATGTGAGTGATTTAGATTAAAATAAAGAATGACGGCTACATTTCTTTCTCCCCGCTCATTAAAGGACCGGAGCTGCAGGCAGGAAAATAAATATCAATCCACAGTAAATACACAATCAATCCATGCAGATTTGATAAAACGTCAGACTGTCTTCATCACTCATGAGGTCAGAGAACTGCAATAAAGTCTGAGGATTGTGATTTATGATATATTAAGCTGCGGATTAGAGCATGACAGAGTGGACTCTCTCACTGCTTCATGAGTCTGTGATTTAAAAGACAAAAACAAGGACAAAAGGGCTCCACTCTCTGTAATGCATGAACACTCTGTCAGGACGACGCAATAAGCTAACAGCCGGATAAATCAAGCTGCAGCAACGAGCCAGGAGAGACGCTGAGTTTGTAATTTATATCGGAGGAAAAAACTCCCAACAGCTTTGAAACGCTGGGCGAACAGTTTTAATCATCCTCAGTGGAAAGTGACGCAGCAAGAGGGAACCAAATGACCCGAGGGAGGACGAAACCCACAAAACCCACAAAACCCACTTTGTATCGACAGTAAAAAAAGATTCTAATAAATGACGGAATACATTTTAAAAAAGGACAAAGGTTTTTAGTGTTTTGTCAAAAGTAAAGGTCATGTTTCCTTCTGCAGCGAAGGAGAAGATTGTTACGACTGAAAAAGAAGGTTTTATACCTTTATATAGTACAGTTATATCATATAAATGTTATTATTTAAGTTAAGATTAAAGACAATTTGTTCCTCAAAATCAGTAGTATTAGTACTATTAGGTATTGCAGTATATACAATATTAAGACTTCTTATGTAATGGCTAGAATCCAACTTTTAAGTAGTAGTAGTACTTAAGGTAGTATTTGTGGAAAGAGGAGCCTGATACTGGACTTTTATTAGTATTTTTATCAGTATTGTTGACATTAATATGAGTGTGTTTTGTGCTTGTTGCAGACTATTAATAGATATTTCTTTAGTAGTATTTTGATATTATTGTACTTCTTTTTATATTATCATTAGTTGTACTAGGCAACAAGTGATAATCAGTATTATTGTTGTTGTTTAACTATATATATACTATACATAACTATATAGTTTAAATAATATTATAGATTCAGCACCACGGGAAGCGACACAGATGTATCAATAACATTTAAACTACATATATTGTAGAGCAAAGTTAACAACACCATTGCATTTTGTTCATTTTAATAACAAGAAGGATGGCATCAACGTCCAATCGCCTTCTAGTTTTATCATTTAAGAGACTCCAGGGATCTCAACATGAATTATACTGAAAATGTGATGTATTCCAAACCTGCAAAAAGTAGTTTACTTTGTTTTTAAAGATACAGAAAGCAAGATTAAATCTGGATTTAGCTTAAAGCTGTGTTCTAGGTTTAAGGGATTATTTTACGTATTTGAAAGGCTAAAAAAAAACTGATTTAGGCAACAAGTTAGACACTTTTAGAAATATGTGAGTAGTAATCTTGTTATTTTATGAAAAGGTAAATGTCAGCATGTTTTATAAATGATGAGATCCTAAAGTCACAATATAAACAACGTCTTTAAATGAAGTTTTGTTCGACCAAAAGTCCAAAATATTCACTTTGTTGTCATATAAAACTAAAAAAATAAGTAAATACTTTGAGAAGCTAAAGCTACATGTGTCTTATAAATCAATAAATCTTTAAAATAGTTTGTTACTAATCAGCTTTTGATAAATTAATTGTTTCAGCACGAATACTTCTACTACTGCTACCAGGAATGATACAAATACATGAATACAAACCCATTGTTACTACTACTAATACTCCTGATAATAGATAATACCTCATAATAACCTCATCATTAGTACTAGTACTACTCACAACAACTAATACTTTAGCACCAGTAACACTGATACTACATTATTAATGCTAATACTGCTGCTCTTAATGACAACAGTACTACCAATACCAAAATGACAATATTTAAACTACTACTACTACTAATACAAATAATAGTAACAATACATATGTATATTAGTACAACCAGAACAACTACACTTCTGTAATAAGTTACACCATTATTAACAGCAACAACACTGATACAAATATGCATATAAGGTGCAGTATTGGGCTCCTGTTTTACCTAATACTGCCTCAAATACTACTACTACTACTACTACTACTACTACTACTACTACTACTACTACTACTACTACTACCAAAATACATCCACAACTTGACAACAATACTACTAAAAAAGCACAAAATACACAACTATTAATCAACAACACTGCTGGAAAATACGTCGATTATCTAGTTTTCACTAATACTGCCTCAAATACTACTATCATATACTAATATTGCTATTAGTACTACTAATAACAGCCTAATACAACTAATAATCACTTGTTGCCTATTTCAATTTGGAGACCAGTAGTACAACTAATGATACTATAAAAAGAAGTACTAGCAATATTAACATCAATACAAAAATTGACAACAATACTACTAAATAAATATCTATTAATAGTCTGCAACAAGCACAAAACACACTCATATTAATGTCAACAATACTGATAAAAATACTAATAA
>NC_072471.1:1245767-1273267 GCF_027596085.1 Anoplopoma fimbria | reverse complement strand
GAGGTACATATTAAAATTTCTACTGTACTACATTTTAATTTCGAAATAAATGACATTTTATCCTTTTAAAGCACCAAATATTTATAAATAAAATAATTTAATTGACCTTTTAAAATCCCCCATTTATCAGTGTTATTATCTAAACACTGTTTAAGAGTTCAAGAAGCTTTCCCACTCTAAAATAAAGTAAAACAAGTCAGTAAAAAGGTCAAATCCTCACATTCAAAGACACAGAATATCATCAGAGTACAAATATCTAAATGATATCCCTCAGTCCTATAATAACACGTCTCTCTGCTCCGCCTCGGCTCGGCCTGTTGCATAAACGTGGAGCTCTGAGAGGCTCCAGAATAAAGCCTGGGCTTTATGCATCGGTAATCAGGGAGGCATGTGGCCGGATTATTATCATCTCTGCAGATCAAAAGATTACAAATGAAAACGGACATCAGCGTCTCTGCAGAAACAGAAAAACACACAAAAATCTGCTTGAAACTCACAGAAATATTTACATCCTGATGTTAAAACTCCTAAAACTCAGACTTTAGGATGTGTGACAGTTGGTATCCTCTGTGGATTTGAGCTTTCAGGGAAATAAAGCAAATAAAATGGATAAAAAAAGAGGACTTGTCTGACTGAAATCAGCAGTCACATGATGCGAGTACGCTGCACAATGTTTGCTCCTGCTGTCCTGGAAAAACAGAAGTACTGGCTGGTAGGAAGAGGCAACATTTGGCTGAAAATCCCAGCGTCAACAGTGGACCGATAATATCCTTCATTATGGAGATGACGGCTGGTCGCTGTGAGAAGCTGTGAAGGAGAAATGTAAATCTGCAGCTCTGTTTATGCAACATATCTGAGCAGATGTATCCTCTTTAGTTTCACAAGATTAGAACAAAACTGCCTTTTTATTGTGTAAGACCTGACATGTGTAGAGTTTATAATTTCACTGAGGTTCTTTCTTTATATGTTTTGGGATTTCAACAGTTTTTCTTCTGTTCTGAATCAACTGTGTGTAAACACAAAATGACTACAAAGAGATGCAAACAGCTGAAAAGAGACCAAAAAGAAACTTAAAACGACTACGAAATGGGAAAAAAACTATCTGAAAAAGACACAAAACATCAAAGATAACTTTAAAAACTACAAAGACACCCAAAAGAACTACAAAGACTATAAAATACTACTAAGAAACTAAGAAAACTACAAACACACTCATGAAAACTACAAAGACACTCATAAACATTACAAGGAGAATCTTTAAAACTACAAAGACACCAAAAAACTTAAAGACATTCAAAAATACTACAAAGAAACTAAGAAAATTACAAACACACTACAAAGGCACTCATAAGAACTACAAAGGCACTCAAAAGAACTACAAAGTCACAAAAAACGAATAAAAAACTCCCCAAAAACTTCATAGACACATAAAAACTACAGGGAGGCTCTTTAAAAACTACAAAGGCACTCAAAAGAACTACAAAGACTCTAAAAAACGAATAAAAAAACTATAAAACTACTAAAACACCCATAAAAACTACAAAGAGGCTGTTTAAAAACTACAAAGACACTCAAAATAACTATAAAGTCTGTGTGTCTGAGTCCTTTTGTCTCATAATCCTTCCATGGACACAGGAAGTTAGATTTAAAACCATTTAAAGACGCTTTCTTTACATTTCAAACCTCTTCACCACTTCAAGAAGTTCATCCCGTCTGTTCTCAGACCAGGTGAGTTTTACATCAAGAAGTTCAAACCAGCACAGAACATGAACATTCAACATTAAACATGTTTATATGATTAATCTACATCTCTAATCTTATTAATCTGCATTGTGTTAATTACACGAGAAGACAAAGAGATGATTTAAGTGTCTCTGTTTCTTTTTTCTGTGAGATAATTCAGAAAGTGAAGTTTCAGTTTCACACCTTCGCCTACTCCTCTGCTCTCACGATGTTACACTTTTCTTTTTTAGATTAGTTCAGTCAGTTACATAACTGTTGGTTAAACTTTTAAAAAATATATGTTGATATATATAAATACAAGGAAAAAAGTTCAATGATGAGCAAAACAATCTTCCAAATAAGATGTAAGTTTTCCCCTTAAGACAACCTTTAAAATGACCAGATCATAACACAACTAGAAAGATGTTATTTAATAATATGTTACGTTAGTTTATGTTATTTAATGTTATATATGTTATGTTATTTAATGTTATATATGTTATGTTATTTAATGTTATATATGTTATGTTATTTAATGTTATATATGTTATGTTATTTAATGTTATATATGTTATGTTATTTAATGTTATATATGTTATGTTATTTAATGTTATATATGTTATGTTATGTTATTTAATGTTATATATGTTATGTTATTTAATGTTATATATGTTATGTTATGTTATTTAATGTTATATATGTTATGTTATGTTATTTAATGTTATATATGTTATGTTATGTTGTTTAGTTACATTATCACAAATGTTTCCTACGTCTGTTGTTATTGTTTTGATCGAGAGTCAGAAAATAACATGTTGTGCTTTTAAAATATTTATGCTTTTACTTACATATTCACCTTTATTGAATTTTGAAATGTAATAAATTTGATGTTCTTCCTTTTGTCTCCTCCTCCTCTTCCTCCTCCTCCTCTTTAATCTTCATCAATTAACCAGACGTCTTTAGTCTCCACTGTGTCTCTACTGCGACATAAAACCTGCTCTGCTGCTTTTATCACCACATTAAGCCTTAATCACTCTCATTAATGGTGTCAGTAGAGACTCTGAGTGTGTGTGTGTGTGTGTGTGTGTGTGTGTGTGTGTGTGTGTGTGTGTGTGTGTGTTTACCTTCAGGCTTTAAACAGACTTGGTCCTGCAGGTTTACATTTAACTTCGGCTGTTGTGTTTAGATGTCATTAAATGTCAACAAAACAAAAAACAAATAAGGTTTTAAGAAACATACAGAATGTTTGATGCAAAAATACAAAACTTGTTGTATCTGCTTCTTATTATTCAACATAAATCAAATGTAATAGCTTCAACTGCACAAAAAGAGGATCTGAGAATGTAGAATATGATCATTATTATTGATTACTAACCAGTAATAACTTTATTTTCAGACTGTTTGTTGTTTTTTTCTTTGCGAGTGGCGCCCTCATGTGGTCAAACTACGGAAGCACAGCTGACAAAATCAATCTCACCACAAAGTCCATTTAGTAGGTGTTCTGGAGCTTTCGACCTCATGTGGAGTTGGACTTCTTTAAAAGCTGCTGAATGGACTTTGGAGGTGAAGTTTGTCAGCTGATCATTTATCTTTAAATCTCATGAATGAATCTCAAACTTAAAGCCGACAAGAGCGAGAAAAACAAAACAACTGATGACTGAAACTGAACTTTTTCTGTAAACTTTAAGCTTTTACTTCACAATCCTCAGAAAATAAATCAATTATTAAAGCTTATTTGAAGCTCCTGTTCTTATATAGTTTATGTATATTATTGGTGTGTTTTTTTATAATTAATATGATAAACACACTGTTGTTTTTTGTAGGTAGAGGTAACAGAATTAACAATGACTGCAATAATTTATCCTGAAAAAGCTTTTGTTCTAATTATAAGGCGAAGAAGAAAAAAAATGTAACCCTTAATTTGAATTTTTACAAAATATATACATTTTCAATTAACTGACATTTACTGACTGTCTCTCTTTAATTAAAAAAAAACTACAAATTTGACATAACATTTAACATTTCAACTCAAAATCCATTTTTTCCGCATTTAAAAAATAAATAAAAAAATAAATTGGTTTGCCTGATTGTCTTCAGTAATGTTTTTTGGGCGTTTTAATCCAAAGACAAAGACAAATTTCCACATTTTGCACAATTATCTGCACAAATGTTCGTTGTTGATTTTGGCGCCCCCCTGTGGACAAAAGTGGTAGTGCCTCCATGAGCACCACAGCCTGAAAAAACTCATTTTAACACTATTTTTCATTTCTAAACAGCTGTTTAGAGGAAGCAAAGAGGTAGTGTGACTATTTGAGATTAATAACTAAAATGACGACGGTGAAACAAAGTTTTAGCCACAAACGTTCAACCAAATATCGATGTAAAACCATCTGACAATGTATTCACATACAGTAAGTCCTGTAAGTCGCTTTGGATAAAAGCGTCTGCTAAATGACTGTAATGTAATATTCATGAATGTACCTGCTGTAGTGAAGATACCAGGTAATAATCTTCAGAAACTTTTCAGTCCTGAAAAACAAAACTGTCACAAATAAACACCCACGAGTCCTCCGTCAGTTTCATTACCAGAATATTTATTTTATTCTTTTTTTTCCTATTAAAACACTAGCTGCCATATTTAACAAAACAGCCAAACGGCCAAGTGCCTCAGTCCTCAATCCTCCAATCAAATCCTCCCAAAACCAGGGTGTCACATGGGGTCTGTGGGCATCCTTGGCTTTATGCTGCTGCAATGTGAACGAGCTGGGCCTTGTAGTCAAAGGCGGGCGACGTTGCCGCGGTTACGTCGTCGGCGTGGTTGTTGGTGGTCGTCGGCGTGGTCGAGCGTGGTCCCCTGTAAAAACCGTCTCCGTGGTGACGTATTGCATCGTTTACTGGCGACCAGCTGATGGACGGCCTCCTCGTTTCAGAAGATTTTTTAGTTTTTCTCTTTTTTCTTAAAAACACTGCCTTGTCTGTATGTACGTGTGTATATATATATATATATAAATCTAAATATATATATATATATATATAAACACATACCTGTACATTGGTGCCTCCTGGAGGGAAATTTAAAAATAACAAATAATCTCATTTAGTCTAAAAAAAAAAGGGACTGTTTTTGGTGGAGTGGTAACGGTTCATGTCTACACGTATACAGATATGTTTAATATTTTCCTCTACGTTTTGACCTATCGTCCACGCACAAACAAAGCTTGAATGCTGCATTCATGTGAATCATTTTTGGGACAAAATTTCTTGAATGGACGTCAAACTTTGCAGAAACACAAAAGTAAATGTCTCTTTAAAGGAAAGAAAACGTTATAATTAATTCACATGTCGCATATTGTTTTTCCGCTCACGTGTAATTTGTAATGTGTAATTAGGTTTTAACCTTAAAAGGTAATCAAATCTGTATAGATAAAGAAATAATTAGCTACTAATTGTTTAACTATTATTGGATTCTTTAAAACTGGCCCGGTGAGCGTTTGAGGTCGTTGTAGTCTGGACGGATATATTTTGTAAGACAAAGTTTGAGTGGACTTTTTTTTTATAACAGAGAGGAACAATCTGTATACGTGTAGACAATTTCCCAAAACACAAATGGACATTTTGAGAAATACACTTATTGGCTTTCTTGCAGAGAGTCAGACGTTCAGATTGATACCACTCCCACATCTGTGAGCTAAATATGAAGCTAACGCCAGCGGCTGCTTAGCTTAGCATAAAGACTGGAAACAGGTGGAAACAGCTAGCCTGGCTCTGTCCAAGGGGAACAAACCCTCCAACGAGCTCCTCTGAAGCTGATTATCTTATTTAATCTGTATAAAAACTGAAGTGTAAAAATGAGAAGTTGTTTTCATGCTAAGCTAAGCTAATGTTTGCTAGCGTTAGCTTCATATTAAGCGTACAGAAATCAGAGTGGTTTCAATCCGAACATCTGCCTCTTGACAAGAAATAAAATCCTTAATGATCATGTGAGAGGCGTCACTCCAGCACTCTGATTGGTTTGAACTGTTGCCGGGCAGAAATTAGACAATAAATGATAATAATAACTTAAATTTAAAAAAAGGATGAAATAAACAGGGAGCTCAACTGGAAAAGGGAGGGAGCTTTAAATGTTGGAATAAAAACAAAGATGAAAAACAATAATGTGAAAACTGGGATAGAGCGTCTATGTGAAAGGGATGTGATCACTTTACGACTTCAGTCTGTTACTTTAATCCACCAGACTGTGGAGACAATAATCCACATTTATATTTAGATATAATGTTGTTCTGTTGTGCTGTTTAGTTTAGAAAAACAAGTGAAAGAATCTGTGGGTGCAGTGAGAATATTTCTACTTTTTTTTATAAATGTTAAATCAATTGTTTTAAGTATTTTGCAAGAATCAAATTTCAGTTTTAATCCTAAAGTCGTACTCTGGTTTTTTAGACATTTTTTTTTATCAATTTCAAGATTTCGGAACCAGGTTCTCACTTAACCTGCAGATAAAACGTTTTAAGAATGAGGTTTTAAGGATTTTACATTAATTGTTCAATCAGCGAAAACACTTTTTGAATAATCAATACATTTTTAAATACTTTTTTTTCAAACGTAAGGATTTGAAACTACCAATTTTCTTCAATTGATCGGTTGATATATTTTTTTCAATTAATCAATAATGATTTGGTCAGTAAAATGTCATAAAACCTTGACATTTTACCTGAGAAATTCTCAGATTTGAGAAGCTGAAATCTGAGAATATTGGATTGTTTGGAACAATTTCCGTCTATCGACTCGATTAATCAACTTATCGTTTCAACTTCGACTTAAAGAAACTTTAACAACCTTTTAAAAATGTTTTAGTTGAAATGAGAAATGAATTGAGAAAATAACCTCCAGATTAATTAATAATAAAAGTAATAAATTGTAGTCCGTTGAGATTTAATTACTTGAACTACTTTCTAAACTGGAGTTTTAACTCTGATGATCAAAAGATACAAATAAAAAAACTGAAAATTATTTTGACTTTCATTCTAATTAACAGCGGATACTTTCACCTCATCAGGCCTATAAAAAAAATAAAATCCTTAATAAAACGCTCTATAAAAAAATGTGGATTAATCCGCCACTAAAAATAGTCCCCCAACAAAAAGCACTATTTCCTCTTGTTTTGAGTATTTTTTTCTATTTAAACTACACTGAGCAGCTGTTTTAGTTTGAAAAGATCTGCACAAAAATATATAATGTCACCTGAATTGTCCTTTAAATGAATAAATAAGAAACCGTCTGGTGAAAAACAGTAACAGTCGTTTCATAAAAGCCAACACATCCCCCTCAGAGAGACTTTCTGAGTTTGTTTCTGGCTGCTGAACTTTAAAAAATCAAACCTGCTTCACGTGTCGCCGCATAACATCAACAAACCCCCCAAAAAAGATATTTTTTCTTCTTTTATTATGAAATAGTGCTACAATGTACATTGCATTTTCTCTCCTGACTCTCCACTGTCTGCTGATGTGTGTGTTTGTGTGTGTGTGCGTGTGTGTGTTGATTTGTAATGCTGTTGGAAAGAAAAACCTGGTAAAAATAAAGATAAATATTTTCCTGCCAAAGATCCGAGAGGGTTTGACACAGCGTGAAATAATCATCCACCTGACAGGTGATTGAATTCTGTGTTTTTTTAAAATGTGGTTCTTCTTAAAAGCTTCTGTAGACAAAAATAGTCAAAATCTTAAGACTCAATAGAAACGTGAATCACTCATCAGGTGGACGGTTATTTACGCCGTGTTGAAACTGTGCTGTCTGTTGACTTTAAGTCTGTTGGGAGGGGGGTGGGGGGTAAAATAAAAAGAACTAAACATAAAGTGAGGTAAAGGACAAAAAAAAGTCAGAAGAAGTTAAAATCAAAGAGTCTATTTGGGAGACAGGACGTCCTCTCCCGTCCTGAGTCCTTATTGGCCAGATTCGCTTTGAACGTGGGGAGGTGGGGGAACCTAAAGGGGGCGGGGGAGGGGGGTGATGATTGACGAGCCAGGAGGGCCAATGGCAGGCAGGCAGGAGGAGGTAGAGCCAATCAGAAGGCCTGCTGGGCAGGATTGTAGTTGAATGTGGAGGGAACGTGAGGTCGCTCTTCTAGTTTCTCGTACTCCAGATGAAACTCCTGAAGACAAAGAGACAGGAAGTCACATCTACTGCTGTGTGTGTGTGTGTGTGTGTGTGTGTGTGTGTATGTGTATATATATATATATATATATATATATATATATATATAATATATATATATATATATATATATATATATAATATATATATATATAAAAAAAAAATATATATATATATATATATAAAATAAATATATATATATAAAAATATATATATGTAAATATATAAAATAAATAAAATGCAAAAAAGAATATTAAAATAAAAAATATGTATATATATATATAAAAAATATATATATATGTAAATATATAAAATAAAAAAAAAAAAAAAAGATAAAATAAAAAATATATGTAAATATATATATATAAAAAAAAGTATTTAATATATATATAGATTTTTTTAAGTTATATATTTCATGACATTTTCCTAAACCTAACTAAGTAGTTTCCTGTAAAGACTGAAGTGTATTTTGAAAATACAGAAAAATAAACAAGTTATCTTTTTATTACAGAAAGACCAAAATGTGCAACCTTGATTCATGAAAATTCTTAAATGGATGTTTTATTCAAATAAAATCAAGGACTTTAATTTAATTTCCTTTTAATATTTGGTGCCTGGGAATTTTTTTTAAAGAATAACAAAATCCTTCACATGAGCACCATGAAATAAATACATTTTAAAAGATGAATATTACAGATAGATGCAATTTTAATTGGCTACAAAAAAAACCCTGTTATTTTTATAAGAGAATAATTGTTATTAGTAATTCTTAAAGCCAAAATGCAAAACATTTGAAAGTTAAAGCTTCACAAATGTTAGATTTTGCTGAATTTTTTTTATCTTAACATGAAGGTTAACCGGATATTTTTAGGTTTTGGACAGTTGGACGGATAAAACAGGACACTTGAAGACATTTTCACCGTTTTAAAGACCAAAATGTGATGAAATTATCACAAAAATAAGCTGGACACTAATAGACAATGAAAACAATTGTCCTACTTGTACATCAGGAGTTTTGACATCATCAGGAACAGGTAACAACAGGTGTGTTTACCTTTGCCACTTTCCTCCAGTTGAGGCAGTCGAAGAAGTAGTAGGTCCCTCTCTCGTAGGCGTTGGTCTTCAGCGTGGGCTCCATACCCGGAGCCCTGGTGATCCAAACCCGCTCCTCTTTATGGTACCTCCAGTCCCTGTTAAACCTGGACACACACACACACACACACACACACACACACACACACACACACACACACACACACACACACACACACACACACACACACAGGTTAACTACAGTTCATATTTTAGATCCTGTGAAATAGAACGGATCCTTCTTTTTGCTGTATTTAAAAAAAAGGGGTAAAATGGTAAAAGCACATTATATTCTTTTGTTTATACGTTTAACCCTCTGAGCCCCAAAAGGCACCGTCGGGATGGAAAAGAATGTTTTTTTTAAACAATATCCAAAACTACACCGTTTATCACAACCAGGAGCTGTAAAAAACGACATTTTTGTCCGATTTTTATCTTTCCGACGGTCCTTGAACACATCATTTGTAACAAAGGCTTGCATCTTAATAAATCAACCGAAACAAAGGATACAATTGTGATATTTGAACAAAAACATTTTATTCTACATGTCTCGTTTAAAATTTCGCCACAAATAAACCGTTTTACTTTAACCAGATTCTGTAAAAAACATTAAATTCTGAGCTCCTCAGTGAAACTATGAAGACATGACTGATTCATCTGAGACCAACAGTCATGTGACAACAATTCAGTGAAACTTTGATCAGGGAATTCCAAAAGTAATATTTGCTTCCTTTTTTCTTTTGTGCTGATGGAATCTCTGATCCAATCTGTGAGTTTTATGAACCCGTTGCACCACAATATAATATATTCTTATATATTTCTTTATGATGGTCTAAATAAGTTGCTAAATTCATCCCCTAGTTGTAGGAAAACAGAAACTGAACCGGTTGTCTTGGCGACAGTGGCCGCAACAATAAAAAATGTGATTGTGTGTACATAGCCAAAAAACAATTAATTATGAGAAGCAGGAGAAAAAGTTACGGAAAAGTGAAGTTGTAAGAAACAAATCTTTAATTTTCCCCATTTAAATGTTTAGCAGTGTGTGTGTGTGTGTGTGTGTGTGTGTGTGTGTGTGTGTGTGTGTGTGTTGTCCTTACAGTTCTACTGCTGCCAGGAGTTGTAGTAGGTCTCCTCCGTTCATGTAGTAAAGATAAAACAGGAGATCTTCACCATACCGAGACAACTTGATGGCCGCTAACTGGAGACATGAAAAGTGTGGAGCCAAACACATCTACAGTTAATCATCTCATTATTTAAGGTAAGACATACAACACTTTCCGAAAGCATTTATTAAAGCAATAGAGTAAAAAAAAGAATTGTTCTGGTGTTTTCTGAAGAGCTCACCTTGTCCCTTATGTGGATGTTGGTTAAATACTCTGAGGGGACGTGGAAGTCTGCAGGAGGAGAAGAAAATACAGCTGAAAACATGTGGTCTTCTTCCACCAAACAATTTATCAAGTGTAATAAAACGGTTAATAAACATCCTTTAAATGCTCCTGATTAATGCTGCATGCTTTAATTTAAGCCACTAAAACACGGAGCAGTGTTTTCGTCCATCAGATTAATGATAAATTCAATATTCCTTCCATAAACATCCAGAATAAACCTTATTAAATAAATCAAACACTGATGTGTCCGGAGTGTAAACTCACCTATGTCCTGCGGTCGACACGGAGCCGACGCCCAGGGAGACGCAAACTTAGGGTAGAGATTCCTGAGAGACAGAAAGGAGACGATGACGATTAGATTCACAAATTCTGTTTTTTACGTTTAAACATTAGAAAGTATTTCTAAATGATATAAGAAATACTTTTCATGTCACCTAAACCACTAGGAGAGAATCTTGTGTTTTGGATGTTATCATCATCAGGGTATCTTAATTTTTAAGTACAAATTTAATGACTTTAACAACCTTTTTTCACACATCTAAGAGGAAACAAAACGATTTCAATTATTGGTATTTGTGCTGAGCAATTTTAATATATTTTGATGCCTCATCGACATAAAAATTAGATGGAAAAAAAGGAAAAAACTAAACAATTTGTAGATTAATCAATAATGAAAATAATTTGTAAACAGTTAAAAATAAATAAATAAAATGTAATTACATACAGTACAGCCGGGCCACAGGTAAATAAACATGATAAAGGAAAAAAAATGTGTGTGTGTGTGTGTGTGTGTGTGCTAGTCGTACTCGGGCGAGTTGAGGTTGAGGCCGAGCGTTGTGAGGTCGGAGCCCAGCGCCAGGTGGACCATGCCGGGGTCCGTCTCCGCCGCCCGGATGAACGTCAGCAGGCCGATCATCCCGAACTGGTCCGTTACCATGCCGATCGGGATGTTGGTCACTCGCCCTGCAACAGAGACATGGAGACGGGGGGGGTTGGACTGAAATCTCTCCTCGGGATGTTTTCTACCTGGACGAGCGTCGGGGATCTACTCACCGTCAGGAAGCACCTGGATCCCTTTCTTCTGCTGGTTGTTGTTGCTAGGCGCAGAGCTCTTGTCGCCGGGGAACTTGGGGCCGTCCGAGTTAGAGGTGGGCTTTCCCGACGAGTTCAGATTCTGATTGGACAAAAACGGAGGGAAAAAACAATCCGAAAAAATGGGACGAGTCAGGAGGTGAGAGCGCTGCATAAGTGAGGAAAGGACACCGTGATGAAAAAAACAGCAGGTCAGCGATTTGATTCACAAGAACATTGGACAGCAGAGAACCACAAAAACAAAAACAATGAAATATGACACCATAAAGGAAGATATTTAAAAATAGGGTTCTAACCGTTTTGCTGTCCTCGCTGGTGCTGGTGGGGTCTTTTGTTTGGTAGTTTGGACCAGGGAGAGCTGGGAAGTCTTCGTTGTGGATGGAGAAGTCCTGCGACTGCTCACTGGACGGTTTGGTTACCATGCCAACTGGAAAAATTGAGGAGAGAGAAGTTAGTGATGCTCCGATTATACAAGTGAAACTAAAAAATCATGAACACACACACCAGGAATCATCTCTAGGTGGGAAATAATGGTTATTTTCATTATTGATTGAGCGAAGAAAAAGAAGAAGAAGAAGAAGAAGAAGAAGAAGAAGAAGTAGAAGAAGAAGAAGAGGAAGAAGAATCTTTAATTACTAATCAAGCACTCCAAGTTTACTCCATTAAGAAATATTTTTGCTTTATCTAAGAGCAATAGTAAATATACAAAAGAGAAAATGAGACAGGTGTCTTTAAATTAACAACTAATTGGTTTAATTGTAAACAAAAATATTACCTGTCAAAACTAAACATCTTCAATGCATTGATGTTTAATGAGCTTTCTATATGTAATATAATTAAAGGAGTGTTTATGGTCTTTATGGCAGTTTAATTCACACACACACACACACACACACGCTGGTCTTTCTTACCGTAAGGAGCCCGACCTGCCAGCGGGTTGAGCAGCGGGGTGGGGTTTGAGTTTCCGTCCCTCCGACTCCTGTCTGCTAACGCCGGGAAGTCCGACAAGTCCAACCCCGTCACATTCTCACTGCCGTCTGGACGAACACACAGAAGAAAATCAACTCACAACCTATTTGAGCTTCTACTAAATATGTTACTCTCTGTAGAAGTCTAACCCTCTGAACCCAAAAGCAGTTTTGAGGCTTTCTTTCCATCACAATTTTCTCTCTGTGTTCTTGTTTTTCCCTTCAAAATAAAAGTCCTGCTCGTCTATGAAAACAGAACAATCATGACTAGAAGTAGAGAGAACTCAAACATGTCTTTAGTTCAGAATAACACAGTTGGAATGATATAAATCATAAAAAACAAAAGTAAAACGCAAGTTGAATTTCTTTGATGATATATTATACAAGAATTGGAAAAAAAATGGAATCTATATATCCAACATTTCTCCAAATGTCTACAAGTTTTACCAAAGTTTTGAGGTAAAAGTGGAGGCTCTACTTGTTATAAATATATACAGCCTCTCCTCTCCTCTCTGTGTTCAGCAGCCTGAAGTTCAGTCAAAGTTTCACAGATTTTTTGTCACATGACTGTTGGTCTCAGATGAAGCAATCATGTCTTCATAGTTTCACTGAGGAGCTCAGAGTTTAATGTTTTTTACAGAATCTGGTTAAAGTGAAAGGTTTATTTGGGGCCAAATATTTAATGAGACACGTAGAATAAAATCTTGTTGATGAAATATCACAATATTAAGCTTTGTTTCGGCTGCTTTTACTGACAGAAGTGTTCCGTCACACATGATGTGTTCAAGGACCGAAGGAAGAAGAATCTGACGATAAACAGTGTAGATTTGGCGATTGTTTAAAGAAAACATGCTTTGGTGAAAAGACGTGAAGTCTAATGCTTTAACACACCTGCAGATGTAGGCGAAACGTCAACTTTTAGCAACTGAACTACACTTGTTAAACAATGAAATAATATTTAACTGTTTTAAACTAATATGGATGAAATCAAACCTGCAGCTACCATGTGAGGTGACTTTGCGATCTATTTCAGAGCATTTTAAAGGTTAAATGATCCTGAACGTAACTGAATCCTCTCCTGCAGCTTCAACAGCTTTAAACCTCTGAGAAGTAACTGAGGGTGAAATAGTGATTTATTTATTTTTTGTACCTGTGCCATTGAAGATGTTGTTGGATAGGGAGTTGTTCATGTTGTAGCCTGGATTTCTGTTCACACCGAAACCTGACATACTGACACACAAACAGAGACACGTTGGATTATTTTCAGAGCTGTGATCCTAAAAAAAGAGAAGTGAAAGTAAAACCGACAGGGATATGAAACAGACGGCTGACAGGGACGCTTAAAATATCAGATGTCCACCGGTTTCTCTCTTTTGTGAAGATTGGTGTTTTTAAGCAGGATAGAAAGTGTTTATAGCCAATAATTTACATTTATATTGAGACAATTTGAAATAAGTCTGCAACTACATGAAGAACACTAATATTACAATTTCTGACAAATACTTATTTTTAATACTTTCTAAGTACTTTATTCTTTTGAAGGAATTGCATAACATGTTTTTTAATGCTTGTTTAATTTAAAATTCAGTGGTGTCAGCTTCTCAAATTTCAATATTTGTTGGCTTCTTGACTCTTTTTTGACAGTCTATTAAATAGATTTGGGTTTTGGACTGTTGATTGTACAAAAAAAGCAATTTGAAGATGTCACATTGGACTCTTAATGCACATTTTTCACTATTTTTTGACATTTTGTAAACAAAATCATGGATTAGATAAATAAGAAAATAGATAAATCTGTTATCCAAATCATTTTTTAGCTGTAGCTAACTAAATATAAAGGTAAAGCGTGGGGAACAGAATGATGTAAAACTTCCAGGTGTAAAGTTACCTGTTGATGGTGAAAGGCTGCCGTGTTTGCTGCTGTTTGGGCATCCCGATGATGCTGGGTGACGACCTGCTGGGGCTCCCCATGCTGCTGCTCCTCCCTCCTCCGCCTCCCCTCTCCACCCCCACGCCTCCCATCCCGCCCGACTGCCCCGTCGGCCCCCCCACCTGCTGGTTGTGGTTCATCACGCTCCGGGTGCTCATTGGCAGAATCCCCCTGCAGACAGAAACGAGAGAAAAACACAATGTGAAGATTAAAGCTGGAGGAGGTTTCTGTGGTTCAAAGACTCAAGAGAGAAAACAGGACAACAAGCAGCTGGATTTGAAACGAGGATATTGAGGTTACGTGATAACGTGTCTGACTGAACGTTCACACCGCAAAAACAAAAAGGGGTGTGTTAGTGAGTGTTTACTGGAGAGACAATGAATTATGATACAGGAAGTTCAGTTGGAGAAACACACCTGTGAGTTTAAAGGTTCATAAGATGCCCAACACACTGCACAGATGTTTACAATACTAAGAGACAATTAATTCATCCAAAACACTCTGTTCTCCTTAGAAAGTAATTCAACAGAATGACAATAATTATAGAAAAAAGATGAGACGTGTTTCTATGGGAACTCTAATGTAAGTTTATAAGAATTAATGTAACAAAAAGTTAAAATCTAAAAATGTTAAATTAACAGACAACATTCTGACACAAACAGTTCTTATGGAGGACACAAAAATCGGTTCAAATATTTGTTTAAAGTTTCAATTTCATCAACAACAATAATAAAGATAAAAAAAATGAAAGAGGAAAAAAAAATAAAGTCGGAAAATAAAAATAAAGTAAAGAAAATATATTGTAGAACTAAAAAACGTATATACCTTTTAATGAAATTTGTGAAAATTACATGACGTATTAGGTTATGATATTCATATTCATTTTTTTTAACCAAAATTGTTCAGAGTGTAAATATTCTGCTAATTAGCTTTGGTTGCCTTTGTTTTTCCACGTTTGAACTCTCAGAATCAGACAGAGAAGTAAAGACGACTTTTTTTACGTTGTTTTTTGTCATAAATAAACTGTACATTTTACAGCGTTTGTATTAAATAAATTCAGACATCTAAAATGAATAAACTGTTATGTTATAAGCTCCCACAATGCACCTCAGGGTTCACGTGTGAGTGTGTGTGAGCGCCGTACCTGCTCGGTGAGGGAGGCGTGTGCATCGTGCCAGTGTTGGCTGTACTGGCATGACTGGGGAGCTGGTTGGCAGACTGGTTCAACCCACTTCGACTTAACTGAGGTGCTGCACTGCTGTTCATACCCCGCATGGGAAACCCCAAAGCACCTACAACCGGAGGGAGACGAGGGGAGGGAGAAAGACAGATTTCAGCGACCCACATGGAGACGAAAAGGACTGTGATTGGTCAGCTTGTGTTTTCTCCTGATGGAGATTCTTAAGGACGAACAACAACATGAAGCTAGTCGGAGAAAGTTATTGTTTTTCACTAACACACATCTGCAACGCAAACCCTCATTCCTCATTCTCTATCACAGAAAATGAATTAACAAAAACAAAACAATTACAAATTCAATAATGAAACAAACCGGACCTTTTCACCATTCTTTGCATCAAAAAGTAAATGAATAAAGTAAACTTAGTTACTGTGAGGAATTGAACTGAAGCCCAATACGTCCTGCTCGTCTTCAATACAAGATATCAACAGGAGAAAACAAAACCACCTCAATTTATCCCCTCACATCGACCATGTATCGAGCTCTATGATGCTTATGTCACATGTGTTCGTGCACATGTGTTGCACTCACTCTGTGGGCCATATAAACTGGCTCCCAGCTGTGACAGTTGACCCGTCGAGGAGGCAGAGGAAGACGCCAGCATCTGAAGAGAGAGGAAGCACAAACACGACCGTTAAGTCTCCTCACAACATCATCTTTTGTCCACCATGAATCTAAACAGATAGATGGAAAACTACTTTAAGAACGACTAAAAACAAAATGTAACACTGAAAGAACAAAAACCTTTTTTATATTCCTTAGTTTGAGAAATATAAATATGCTTTCCTAAACATAAAAAAACTGTTAATCCATTGAACAAAGGAAGTCAAACATCTCAAATAATAAAACAGTGGAAGAACGTTGCTGATATATGATAATAGTGAGGTTAGAAACATGAGAATAAATTTAAAAAATAAATAAATTGGCAGCTGACGGTTTGAGACAAGATCCAATCATTTCTTAGTTAACATTTTTTACTTCTTGAAGCTCTGATGTAGAACCAGGCACCTTTATTTAAATCCAATATTAATTCTGTACGTCACATAATCACTTTACAGAGAACAGACTCGCTTTACAACAACGTTCTCCTGCATGAAAAACAATAAACTATGAACTGTCTTTGTTTATGTAATCAAAACTCAAATGATTAAAACCCTGAAGAGGAGTTTAACAGGCGACTTACATCTTTGTCAGGGCGGTGAGGAGGGAACATGGACTGTTGGGTGTAGTAGAGGCTGGAGTCGTCCGCGTAATCGCTCTCTATCCCGCCCTCCATAAACTTCTTCCGGTTAGCACCAAACATACCGCGTGTCACCTGAGAAACCGGACACAGGTAACGGTCAGTCACTGAAGCTGTGATTCATAACAACGTCATGAAATACAATAAAGATGCAGAGAACAAAACTTCAGCCGTCATCAGCAGCAACTGCTTAACTCTGCATGCAAGTAGTCCGACAAATGTCTTTGTCTTTTAACTTACATTTACACATTATTTACACCTTTTGTAAACCCTCATCATGCATCTCTGGGTCTGCAAACACAAGCAGGTATTATGCTCAGACTATTTGAAAGGAGCTACATTTTGCAATCCCTAAAAGCAAAGCCAATTAATGAGGAGAACGCAGGAGAATCTTTCTCATAGTTGGGTGTTGGACCATCCCAAATGCTGCTGGATATCCTTTTCCTGTTCAGACAATCAGCCTTTATTAGATGCACAACCTTTTTGAGGTGTGCAGTGAGACTCCATCAGCTGAGGGAACTCAAACCTTTGCACTTTTTAAAATATATAAAATTGTGCAATTATGTTGTAGAAATATATGTAATAGATTTGGAATAAGTTTTAAGTGGAACTACGGCTACAGACCTGGGTGAAGACCACAGATTAACCTGAAACATGTGACTTGTATGAACAAAAAAAAAACTTTCTTTGTTCGTTGTTGTGCATTTTTGGAATGTTTTGGTTGGTTGGATAAGCAAAACCACTTCTGTGAGTGTCCAACTTTGCGCTCTGGGAACTTTTGCTGTACATGTGTCACTGTTTTTTGTAGATGTTTAAACCCAAAGTCTAAAAATAAAGTGAATTTGAATGAAAAGAAGCAGCAGAATGGATGTTTTTGGTGCCGATTGTTCATTTAAACACTATTCTGTGTCTGTTTGCACACAGTAACCCGCTCAAGATGAACCCCTCATATCACAATACAGTGTTTAACTGAAACCTGGATGCTGTTCATGGGGTGGTGCACAGATATAAACACACAGTGATCTCTCAGGATTACTTTTGTTTACTACTACAACCCGTTAGCCCACAACACCCTGAGAACAACGAGTAATTGTCTACTCTACTATATTATACTGTACTATACTATACCCTACCATACTATACTCTATTACACCATACTATACTCTACAATACTATATTATCCCATACTATACAATACTATACTCTACTCTATTACACCATACTCTACTGTATTATATTAAACTCTACTCTACATACATGTTGTATTATATTATATTAAACTCTACATACATATTGTACTTTGTTATATTATATTAAACTCTACACACATGTTGTATTATATTATATATTAAACTCTACATACATGTTTACTTTGTTATATTATATTAAACTCTACACACATGTTGTATTATATTATATATATTAAACTCTACACACATGTTTACTTTGTTATATTATATTAAACTCTACATACATGTTTACTTTGTTATATTATATTAAACTCTACATACATGTTTACTTTGTTGTTTATATTATATTACATTATGTTTACTCTTGTTGTACACACATGTGTACTTTGTTGTATTATTATATTAAACTATTATATTATATTCTACTCCACACACATGTGTACTTTGTTATATTATATTACATTATATTAAACTCTACACATGTGTACTTTGGTAAACAGTGTTGTGTTCTCTGGTTAGAACCTCTGAACTCTCTGAGTGTTTAAACGTCGCTGCTGTTGTTTGAAAGAAACGTAAACTGCGTCAGTGTCGCAAAGAAAGAAAGAAAGAAAAAAGGGAGCTAGCGTTAGCATCCGCGGCTAATGCTAGCTTACTAGCATTAGCCGCGGATGCTAACGCTAGCTCCGGTCCTCCGGTCTGCTTTACGGCACACACACTCAAACACACTCTCAGCCCCCGTGCACGGCGTCTGTGAGCCGGCTTCACCCTGCTAGCTGTGAGAGGCTGCTATCTGTTAGTGCGCTAACAGCTAACAGATAGCAGCTAACAGCTAACAGCTAACAGCTAACGGCTAGCAGCTAGCCCAATAGGAATGCATGGGAGAGGCTAGCATGGGAGCTAATCGGCTAACAGCACCGCACGAACACCGCCGCGGACGCAGTCGGTTGTAACGGGGACCGGTCCACCGACCAGCGGGCTGCGGGAGGACCGGGAGCAGAGGAGGAGGCCGGAGGAGAGAGAGAGAGAGAGAGAGAGAGAGAGAGAGAGAGAGAGAGAGAGAGACAGAGATAGAGAGAGGAGGGGGGGGTTTGGGCCTCCGTCGTTTATTCCCCCAAAACAACAACAGAAACAGCCCCGCGGCCTCCAGCGGCCCCGCGGCCCGCAGCGGGTCGGCCCGCGGGGGGAGCCGGTCCCCGGGCCCGCGGGCCGGGCTGCGGGAGGCCGCGGGGCCGGACAGCAGGACGGAGACTGAAGGATACAAGGAGCAGCTTACCGCATCAATCCGTCTTCCCCGCTACAATCCAAGATGGCCGACATCTCCTCCACAACCAGCAAGGATGCTGGGAACCCGTAGCCTCTGACCCCTGCTCCATCACCGCACTCCACTCTACTGCTCTCTACTCCACTCTACTCTACCACACTCCACTCTACTGCTCTCTACTACACTCTACTCTACTCTACCACACTCCACTCTACTGCTCTACACTACACTACACTCACTCTAGTCTACTCTACTCTATTATACTCTACTCCACTCTACTCTACTCTAGTATACTCTACTCTACTCCACTCTACTCTACTCTAGTATACTCCACTCCACTCTACTCTATTATACTCCACTCCACTCTACTCTATTATACTCCACTCCACTCCACTCTACTCTACTCCACTCCACTCTACTCTATTATATTATACTCCACTCCACTCCACTCTACTCTATTATACTCCACTCCACTCTACTCTATTATACTCTACTCTACTCTAGTCTACTCTACTCCACTCTACTGCTCTGCTCTACTCCACCACACTCCACTCTACTGCACTCCACTACACTCTAATCTACTCTACTCCACTCTACTCTATTAGACTCTACTCCACTCTACTCCACTCTACTCTATTATACTCTACTCCACTCTACTGCACTACACTACACTCTATTCTATTCCATTCTACTCTAGTATACTCTACTCTATTATACTCTACTCTATTATACTCCACTCTACTGCACTCTACTCCACTCTATTCTATTCTACTCTACTCTAGTATACACTACTCTATTATACTCTACTCCACGACACTCCACTCTACTATACTCTACTCCACTACACTACACTCTAGTCTACTCTAGTATACTCTACTCCACTCTACTCCACTACACTACACTCTAGTCTACTCTAGTATACTCTACTCTACTCCACTACACTCTAGTCTACTCTAGTATACTCTACTCTACTACACTCTACTCTACTCCACTACACTACACTCTAGTCTACTCTAGTATACTCTACTCCACTCTACTCCACTACACTCTATTATACTCTAGTATACTCTACTCTACTACACTCTACTCTACTCCACTACACTACACTCTAGTCTACTCTAGTATACTCTACTCCACTCTACTCCACTACACTCTATTATACTCTACTCCACTCTACTCCACTACACTCCACTCTACTCCACTCTACTCCACTCCACTCTACTCCACTACACTCTATTATACTCTACTCCACTACACTCCACTCTACTCTACTACACTCTACTCTACTACACTCTACTCCACTACACTCTATTATACTCTACTCCACTCTACTCCACTCCACTACACTCCACTCCACTCTACTACACTCCACTCTACTATATTACACTACACTCCACTCTACTCTATTATACTCTACTCTACTACACTCCACTCTACTCTACTACACTCCACTCTATTATACTCTACTCCACTCTACTCCACTCCACTCTAGTCTATTCTACTCTAGTATACTCTACTATATTATACTCCACTCTACTCTATTATACTCTACTCCACTCTACTCTACTCTATTACTACTCTACTCTATTATACTCTACTCCACTCCACTCTACTCCACTCTACTCTACTCCATTCTACTCTATTCTACTCTACTACACTCTACTCTACTACACTCTACTCTATTATACTCTACTCCACTCCTCTACTCCACTCACTCCACTCTACTCTACTCTACTCCACTCTACTCTACTCTACTCTACTCTACTCTATTCTACTCTATTCTACTCTACTCTACTCTATTATACTCTACTCCACTCCACTCTACTCTACTCCACTCTACTCTACTCTATTATACTCTACTCTACTACACTACACTCTACTCTAGTATACTCTACTCCACTCCACTCTACTCCACTACACTCTACTACACTACACTCTACTCTAGTATACTCTACTCCACTACACTCCACTCTACTCTACTCTATTATACTCTACTCCACTACACTATACTCCACTCTACTACACTACACTCTACTCTAGTATACTCTACTCCACTACACTCCACTCTACTCTACTCTATTATACTCTACTCCACTACACTATACTCCACTCTACTACACTACACTACACTACACTACACTCTACTCTATTATACTCTACTCTACTCCACTCTACTCTACTCCAGTATACTACACTCCACTCTACTCTACTACACTCTACTCTATTATACTCTACTCCACTACACTCTACTCTACTCTATTATACTCTACTACACTCTACTACACTACACTCTACTCTAGTATACTACACTACACTCTACACCACTACACTCTACTACACTACACTCTACTTACTCTATTCCACTACACTCCACTCTACTCTACTCTATTATACTCTACTCTCCACTCCACTCCACTCTACTACACTACACTCTACTATACTCTACTCTACTCCACTCTACTCTACTCTACTACACTCTACTCCACTACACTCTACTCTACTCTACTCTATTATACTCGACTCCACTCCACTCTACTCCACTCCACTCTACTACACTCTACTCTACTCTACTCTATTATACTCTACTACACTCTACTCTACTCTATTCTACTCTACTATACTCTACTACACTCTACTCTATTATACTCAACTCTACTACACTCTACTACACTCTACTCTATTATACTCTACTCTACTATACTCTACCCTACTCTATTATACTCTATTATACTCTACTCTATCTAAATTAAATCCAAAAGTAGTTCCATAAAATCAGAAATACATTTTTTTTTAAAATCCAAAAGTTATTACAATTAAAGTAGATTAAAAAAATAACTTAAAAATATTTAAAAAAATAATAATAATGAAATAATAATAATAATAAAAGATAAATAAAAAAATAATAAAAATGACAAAAAAATATATATAATATAAAATGTAAAAAATGACAAAACAATTTAAATCCAAAAGTTGTTCCATAAAGTCAGCATAGTAGTATGAGAAATACATAAAATAATAAAAAAAATAACAAAGTCCCAAAGCTGTTATTACAGTTAAAGTAGGTAAAAAAAAGATTTTGGTCTTGTTAAATTTGTATAAAAAAATAACAAAAAAATGTAATAACTAAAAAAAATGATAACAAAAAAGAATATATATAAAGTGTAATAAAATAAAATACTCGTAGCTGGTTACCAGAGTATTTACCTGTTGGCAGGTCCAGGTTATTTTCTACTGTAACAGTAGTGACAAGTCATTTTACTTTTAAAGTTTTTTTACTTTTTATCGTATAAAATATGATGTTTTATCATATATTTTGAGATTAAGTTTAATTCTGTTTTAATTTATTACACAATAAAATGTAGAGTAGAATGATCTGTGAGAATTGAAAAACTTCTGTCGGAAAATTCTGTGGCCGTGTTCATGATGTGCACAAAAGTTATTTTATAAAAATAGGTTTCCTTATTATGGATTACTGTATATTTATTTGGCCCCATAGTTGATTAAAAATGCTTCAGTCAGTCACTGATATACATTTTTTTTAGATAAGCTAAGAACTCCCTGTAAAAATCAACATTTTCGTAACTTCTTTTTGTAATTTTTACAGGGAGTTCTTAGCTTATCCTGTCTAAGAAAGGAGATGCACTTATGACTTCTGATGACTAGTAGTTGACCTATGTTGAATACACTTCCTGTAAGTCGCTTTGGATAAAAGCGTCTGCTAAATGACTGTAATGTAATGTAATGTTATGTAATTAATATAGATAACGTTCATCATTAAATGGTATTAAAAAAAAATCCCATTTAATCTACTTTAATTCAATGTTGTTAAACAATAAAACATATTCAATCTTCCAAGGGAAAAATATTAATATGTTTGCTTTTCACAGGTACTGTTATTTAAATGCACACCGTACTGCAACTATAAATATGTGGAAAGTGATTAAAAGCAATCAGTTTGTTGACTGCAATTGTTATATATCTTTCCTAAAGACTGACAGATAGACAAAGTATTTACTCTACAGCGAACCAAATAACATTAACCATGTGAAATAAAATTAATATATATACACACACAAAGGTCAGTTTTTAAGAGTGTGTAGGAACACAATATTACATTAATTACATTACATTACAGGTCAGTTTTTAAGAGTGTGTAGGAACTATTTAAAAATATCAATATAAATGTGAGAATACAGAGAATAAAGATTACTTAAACAAAGGTAATTGTATATTGCCTTTATGAATGCTAAAACAACTCAAAGAAAAGAAAATATCTGAAAAGAAAATCATCTGTTTTGTGTCAGACTTTAGAGATAAAGAAAATATAAAGATAGATATAATAGAGTTGTGACACATTGTTGTGCTGATATCACTGAAAATATATATAATTTTTGTGTAATTTAGCAGATTTCTTCAAACATGCTGCCCAAGGTGCTTCAAAATTACAGCAAAAAACAATACATGGTTAAAAATCAATAAGAAGAAGAATAAAAAGGCAATGTAAGGATTTAATTTGTTTTAATGCACAATTATTTAAAAAACAATGGCTAAAACATAACTTCAAATTAAAAGCCAGATTTAAAAAAGTAACGATTTTAATTTCCTTTTCAAAAACCAATGGGCTCTGAATCTGCATAAATACTGTTTTTAATGTTTCTGTTTCCATTTTTCTCTCCTCTGTTAACGTACTTTAACATTTTAAGCTTACTGTGATGTCTTATTTTGAAACACCATTAACTTCAGGCGGAAGCCCTTTGATCTCTACTGTATCTTACATAGTCGCTTCTGATTGGACGATCACTTAACCGCTCCGTCTCACCAATGAACGAGCAGATAGGGGCCGCGAGTTGATATATATTCAGGCATTATGGTGATATCCGGTATTCTACGTTGTTCTCACGAAGAATACCAAACCAATCATGTCAGGAAGAGGCAAGACAGGAGCCGGCAAAGTCAGAGCGAAGGCAAAGACCCGCTCTTCTCGTGCCGGGCTCCAGTTCCCCGTCGGCCGTGTCCACAGACACTTGAGGAAGGGTAACTACGCCCAGCGTGTCGGTGCCGGAGCTCCGGTGTACCTGGCGGCGGTGCTGGAGTACCTGACCGCTGAGATCCTGGAGCTGGCTGGAAACGCTGCCCGCGACAACAAGAAGACCAGGATCATCCCCCGTCACCTGCAGCTGGCCGTCCGCAACGACGAGGAGCTCAACAAGCTGCTGGGCGGAGTGACCATCGCTCAGGGCGGCGTGCTGCCCAACATCCAGGCGGTGCTGCTGCCCAAGAAGACCGAGAAGGCCGCCAAGAGCAAGTGAAGCTCCGCAGTGCTCTCAGTCAACACAACGGCTCTTTTAAGAGCCACCCACTCCCCTTAAAGAGAGAAATCCTGATGTTAACTCACTTTATACTTGATACTCAATGAACATTACTTAATTAATTAGATTTAAATTGTTAAATTAATTAATTTTAGCTGACTCCTGGTGAACAATAGGATTATTTCTTATGCATCATAATGAATATTTATAGTTATTATAGTTATATATTCAGAATGAATACATCTAATATAATGAAATAACTACTATTTATATTCCTGTGAAAATAAATAAATTACTTCTATTTTAGAGTTTCACGGACCCCAGATGTAAAATATTTAAATATGAATTAATTATTCATTTTAGAAAATTTGCTCATAAACGTGTGGCATTAAATGATTTATATTTAAATTTTAGTAAATTATTACTTTTTTTATTTTATAAATATAACAAAAAATCTTTTATATATATGTTTTAATTTGTTTATTTATTTGTTATGTACTATATTTATATAATACATAAAATCTTAGTTAGTGAAATAATAATTTGTTTTTTTTACGTTCTTTTGTTGCTTTTTTCATTTACAATTACTTCATTTACAATTAATGATGAATAGTAATATAATAATAAACAGATAATAATAATATAATAATAAACAGACAGAGGCACCTCTAATAGATGATATATATATATATATATATATATATATATATATATATATAACTGATCTTTACCTTTTTTAAATATATCTATTGTAATGAAGGCCTCATGTAGAATCAGTGTATATACTCATTATAAATTGCATTGTTTTACTAATATTTGATTTAATATTTATTATCAGGCTCACAAATGGTTTATTGCCAAGTATGTTTACACAATTTGGTGCACAGTGCAATAATATAAGATATTAATAAAAGTAAAAATGTACAATAGATTATCATAAACAAACAACATATGAGTATTATTTATTGTATAATTATTACTAAAGATACTGAGGTGGGTATGATGGTCAAAGACACAGTAAAACATCTGATAGTTTAGGTTTATTTGAAGTAAATAATTAAAAAACAATGTACCAGCTGTGATATTTAATATGATAATTAGTCACTTATAGGCCATGTTAGTAAATTAAAGGCCTGAACAATAACCGGTTTTTATTTTGAAGGGATTTATCGTAACCGGAAACGAAGCGGCTAACACGCTCTAGCTTGATGAAGGGGTCATGAAGAGGGCGGGCCGAGCCATCTGACTGTCTTCAACTACGTCCGCAAACCGGCTTTAAATACCAACGCTCTCTGAACACGAACTCATCAACGATTCATAATCTGACAAGATGAGTGGTCGCGGAAAGGGAGGTAAAGGACTCGGCAAAGGAGGCGCTAAGCGTCACCGTAAAGTTCTCCGTGATAACATCCAGGGAATCACCAAACCCGCCATCCGCCGTCTGGCTCGCCGCGGCGGAGTGAAGCGTATCTCCGGTCTGATCTACGAGGAGACCCGCGGTGTGCTGAAGGTGTTCCTGGAGAACGTGATCCGTGACGCCGTCACCTACACCGAGCACGCCAAGAGGAAGACGGTGACCGCCATGGATGTGGTGTACGCCCTGAAGAGACAGGGCCGCACCCTGTACGGGTTCGGAGGCTAAACGACTGACTGACGTAAAGACAAACAACACAACGGCTCTTTTAAGAGCCACCACATCACCTAAGAGCTCATTTCCTGATCTATCAGTGATATAAACCACGAAGCTTCTCATTAAACACCACTGAGTGTAGAGTGAGCAGCAGTTGGAAAGTATTACAATATGAAGGGAATAAATGCTTTATTACTATGGAATAACTAATCAGGTTATGATTTCATATTGGACATGCATCAAATCAGACTTGGAAGTATTTGTTTTGGACAAATTCATTTCAAGTGGAGGAATGAAACTTAAGTAAATTTCCTCATGATCAATATGAACATTTGTTCTCTCACATTAACTAACTTAAATATTTGTGCTGTATTATGCAAATAGTTTAACAACCCGTAATAAAGAAATACAATCATTAACTAGCAGATTAACATCAGTGTAGTGTAATGCATTAGATCCTTTAATATATATATATATATACACACACATATATAGTAATATAAAGTTTAACAGACCATAATTATACCAGAATACAAGTTGATTGTATTTTATATATTAATATATATATATAATGATTGTTTTTTTTATATATTAATATATTAATGATTGTATTTTTATATATGTTTTTTTATATATTAATATATATATAAATATATATTAATACATATATATATTTATATTATAAATTAAAGGATCTAATGCATCAACTTGTATTCTGGAATAATTATGGTCTGTTAAACTACTTTAATATATGAACAGAACATAACATTAAGAACATGATATACTAAATAATCTACTCTTCCCAAAAATGATATTTATATAAAAAGTTAACTTCTTCTGCAAAAAAGACCACAGTTGCTACAAACAGGGTCTGACCTGTAATCTTTGTATAAAGGAGGTAAAATGACACAGAGCTATATTGAAATGCTAATTCATCACATTAATAAAGGCTAAATTATTATTATTATTAAAATAACCAATATGTCACACATAAATGACACTTGAACACTCATTATTTGTTCAATTTAATAAAAATGAATGTTATCCAATCTGTTCAGAAACGGGGTCAAACTGAACAGGAATCCTTTGAAAGTTTCTTATAACCTATACAATGATGTATTATTAATATATTTGAGCTGATTTTACCTTTTATTCAAAAACAGTAGTGTAAAATCACATGAATGTTGCTGAACAGATATCCATTGAAAACGTCAAAAACAAAGGAAAGTCTTTTAGGCATGTCAAAGCTCATAATTTGATTATATAACTTTTAGCTCCCTTTTTAAAATAA
>NC_072471.1:1205767-1243267 GCF_027596085.1 Anoplopoma fimbria | reverse complement strand
CGCTGGACTCCTGCAGAGCCATGACGGCGGAGCTCTGGAAGCGCAGGTCGGTCTTGAAGTCCTGAGCGATCTCCCTGACGAGGCGCTGGAAGGGCAGCTTGCGGATCAGCAGCTCGGTGGACTTCTGGTAGCGACGGATCTCCCTCAGAGCCACGGTACCGGGCCTGTAGCGATGGGGCTTCTTCACTCCGCCGGTGGCCGGGGCGCTCTTACGGGCGGCTTTGGTCGCCAGCTGCTTCCTGGGAGCTTTTCCTCCGGTGGACTTACGGGCGGTCTGCTTGGTTCTGGCCATTTTTAACGCTCGTCTGTTTTTCTCTATTGAAGAAAAATAGTTGTGTTGTTTAAGCGCCAGTGTCTCCTTTATATAGCCAGAGCCGGAGCGGCGGTAACGCTGATTGGACCAAAGTATGCACGTGATGCTGCCGCTCAGCTATTGGACAAAATCATTTTGAAACTTCAACTCTCCCGCGCTTTCAGTCATCTGCTGTTCTGCACATTTCTTAAGCTTTGTGTGCTAATAATGAATAAAACACAGAAAATCTATCGTCATGATGGTGAAATGACTCAAATATTGGCACAAATAGAATATTTGACATATAATGCAGTGTGTATACAATTGGAAAAACAAGAAAAGCATATACATTTGTATAATAACTAGTATGTAAAAATCAAAATGTGCATGTTGTATATAAAAGTGAGAGCTTATTGAAATTTGTTAGGTTCCTAACATTTTTTTAATTTAATATTGTCAGTAGTACCTCAAAGTCGTACAGATTTCACACATGTAATTCGTTTCTTGCATAATTAAATCAGTAGCGTAAATATTTGATATTTCTAACAATAAACTTTAATTTAAAATACACATTAAGTTGGATAGGCTGTACATTTTGCTGTTGGAGAGTTTCTATGCAAAGATACTGGTTCTTTAATGTAAAGTGTACCTGAAACGTCCAGAAGCGTAAAGATAGCAATGTGAGATACAAATACCTGCAGATTTCTGAAAATGCTTTTGCTATGTAAAACAGAGACATTTGTGTGTGTGTATTCTTGTTGATTTCTGAAAAAATAAAAGCTTAAAATGAATAATGTAATGAGCTCAAGCTGAATCACAAAACTATGAAAAACAGTATACATTGACAATATCTCACTCAATATAATGCTTAATATTACTTTTTTAATTTAGATTCCATTCGGCACTGATGTTAGGATCACTTCTTATTGTATTTAATCTTTTTTTGTTGTATTTTACTTTTTCAATTTTAGTTTTGTTTTACTTTATTTATTTACCTTATTCTTATTATTCGTGTTTTACTTTGCAATGGTGTCAGTATTATTTATTTTACACTTAATCATTTATATTCTATTGTTCATATATGTTTTTATTTTATCTATTATCTTTTGTTATTCTTCTGTTGTAATCTTTTATGAAACTCTGGCACAATAATTTCCTTCGGGATTAATAAAGTTCCATTTTATCTTATCTTATCTTATCTTATCTTGATGTTCCACGGTAAATATATTGGCTATCACTATCACTGTACGTCAAAACACGCATGTTCAAAAACCATCATTACATTAATGCACATTTATTATTTCTTACACATTGTAATCTTACTCTTGATTCTAGTGACTGCATCTATTTTAGTTAAATGTATCTTACTGGTATTGCTTTTCTATTTAGCAATGTTGTCAGTGTTATTTCTAATACACTTAATACTTATTACTTGTAATCTTTTATTGATCTCTGGCACAATAATTTCTTTTGAGGTTATTATAGTTGTGTGTTCTGTTACATTTTACTGTATTAACTCACCTATAGAGTATTCATATTTCACATTTTTTGTAACCTAAGTTCAATTAGCTAGATATTTATTATGTAAACAAATTGTTTTAAAATCCAACTGTTAACATGTCTGCTACATTCTGATTAAGTATGTTCTGGCCACTGGGCCCTTAGAGCACCATCTGGGAGGCTGTATAGGTAGTGTTAATTAAATGGTTATGAAAAGTTATGAAAAGTGAAGTCAATGCTTCATGTCTTTTTACATTTTAGACATTGAAAAACTGAGCCAACAGTCCAAACATCACAGTTACATAAATAGTTTACACACTGAGGAAAAGCAACACTGCAAGTTTCCATCAGTGACAATTGTGCAATCCTTTAAAAAGGTTTTCTGATGCTTCACAATCGTTAATCTATGGACTGAAAACATGTTGACATCAAGGTGGAATTTGGCGTTTGACATGAATATCTTTATTTACAGATACTAAATAAATAACATTATATATTATTCTTGTTAACATTAATATTAATATTATCAGCAACATCATTGCATGTCATTGACGTGAGACCACTAGCCAACAAACTAAATCCACTTCTTATATACAGTCAGTGGTTGAAATATTAACAATATTGTTTCAAATGTTTGTATGTATGATCACTTTAATTTGGATGTAGCATTTTTTATTCCTCTGTTCTATATTCTTTATAGCTTCAGCTGGTCGCTGCTTTTCCTTTTCTTCACACAAAAAATACAAAAACAATCAAACAAACAACAATTTGTACTCGATTCTGTGGCTGAGAGAGAGGTGAGCCAGAAGGCAAAGCCTTTAGTTAGTTTTAGTCGACAAAACAAATTAGTTACGTTTAGGCAAATATTGTGAAATGGTCCATTTAGAGTCAAATAGACCATAATAAAACTAATAAAAACATACTACGTTGATATTGTTGTGAAATTAAGTTTTGAATGTTGTGTTTGGCATGATGTTATTTGTCCTTGTCAATCACCACCGGTCAGATTCTATACACTGCAGCACTTTCGTTTTTAAAATAATTTGACTTGAACTACAGATGAAAGCCCTAATGCGACTTTTGTTATTTTGCAATACAGGATTGCAGGATTTACCCCCCAAACAATGAATAAAGTGACAGTGAGGAAGAAATAGCAAGGAAAACTAAATTATATTCACAAGAGGAAGACTCCAAGTTACATTGAGAAAAAAATAATTAAAACAACAGAAACCAAGATATATTGTTCAGATATAGATGTAAACAGATGTACGAGCGAATGCTATAACAGAACCTGTGTTCATACATTTTTGTGCTGTAAAATAATTTATCATATTAGCCATGAATACAAATATATTGTGAAAAAGATGGTCTATATGTGATCTATCTAACACACTGCAGATTGTTACAAATGGAAAAATACAGTTGTCTCATTAATTTCAGAATAATACTAGTTTTACACTAGGCAACTGTGTGCATTTAAAGCATACCAAATATGTCTTAATATTATATTATATTATTTGCTTACACTGCATTCATTGCATAATCATCGGTCAGTGATATAAATTGGCTTCTGTAGTTTTTGGGAGAAGATATTTGACCCAATTTCCTTAATTTGATATGATGTCTGTTGTTGACAGTTTGTATGAGCTCATCTGTCATGTTGGGGGTTTGTGTAACTAAGAGCCTTTGTGTCTTTACAACACTATCTATATATCTTACACACTTCAAACACTTGTAAATATATACATATGGTTGTGTAATGTATTTAAAAATAAATCTGCTAAATGAAGGACACACTGTTGGGACATGTAGAACTCAGCCAGTTGCCTATCCCAACACGAGTGTGTTTGCAGACACCAGATTATCTTCTGTTAAAATCAAAATTATCCGTAAGAGTTAAGAATTTTTACATTGAATCTCTAAACAAACATCTCTTCTCACTGTCAAACTCTTTTTAGGAGACTTTTGATGCATTTTTAAGCATTTAGGAGAGAAATCACAAGGAAAAGACGCTCAGCTGCGTTTCACACAGAAGAGGATGGGAGACGTTTAAACACTTTACAAACAAAATTAATAAAAGTATTGAAGTTTATTTGACTGACATATGAAGATTAACTCCTTCGCTTTGAGTTGGAGTCATTGTTTTACTTTAGTTGCTCCTCTAGATGTGTATTTTATACATTTATATGTGAAGAGAAAACACAAGTGACACAGTTTTCCTGCTGCACTGGTGAGAGGCAGACTGGGTTGAGTCTCCACGGTTCTCATGGTGTGTTTAAGTTCCTTTCTCCGCTCGGAGTTTTCTATCAGTCATAACAGACTCGCAGAGAAGAATCGATACAGCACAATGGCAGAACTCGCTCCAGTCGCAGCACCGGTCGCCCCGGTTAAGACCCCGAAGAAGAAGGTATCCAAGCCGAGCAAGAAGACCGGACCCGGCGCCGGTGAGCTCATCCTGAAGGCGGTGGCCGCCTCAAAGGGCCGTAGCGGGATCTCCTACGTGGCCGTGAAGAAGTACATGGCCGCTGAGGGCTACGACGTGAAGCAGAACAGCGCCCACGTCAAACGCGCCGTCAAGAAGCTGCTGGCGGGAGGAGCCCTCGTTCAGCTCAAGGGGAGCGGGGCCACCGGCTCCTTCAAGGCGGCCAAGCCCGACGAGAAGCCCAAGAAGGCGGTGAAGAAGACCGTCGCTAAGCCCGCAGTGAAGAAGCCCGCAGTGAAGAAGCCCGCCGCCAAGAAGGCCGCTGCCGTCGCCAAGAAGCCAAAAGCCAAGACGACACCCAAGAAGGCCAAGAAACCCGCTACAGCCAAGAACACATCGGTGAAGAAGCTCACAAAGAGCCCGAAGAAGAAGCCGGTCAAGAAGGCAGAGACGCCAAAGAAAGCAGCGAAGAAGGTTGTTAAACCCAAAGCTGCCAAACCAGCCAAGAAGGCCGCGGCCAAGAAACCAGCCAAGAAGGCAGCAGCCAAGAAACCAGCGAAGAAGTAAACTTGTTAAAAGTTGGTTGGAAATTACAAAAAAGGCTCTTTTAAGAGCCACCAAATCTACTTAAAGAGCACTATTCTGAATTATTATTATTATTATTATTATTATTATTATTATTATTATGTGTTATCAGCAAATAAAACATCAACATCCATACTAACTATATATAATATATATAAAAAATGTACAGGAATTAAAATAAAAATGGTGAATAATAAATCTAAATGAACAATATGAATATAGTAAATGATGTATAATGAGAACTGACAGTAAGTGATTATAAGTTAAGGTGTGCTTAAAATATGTCGTATGTTCAGGTAAAATTATACATATTAGATATTAATTTCTCAAAAATGATTATAAATAAACTGAATATAAATGGATTATCCCAATATAAACTACCTTACCTGGCTTATAAATGCCTCTAATATATTTTATATGTGATGCCTGTCATCAAACTAAAGATATACAGTTCAAAAAGCAGTTTATTATTATAAGAATTACATCTTAAAACCCCATTAAAAGTGTAGCAGGACCATATTATTATAAGAATTACATCTTAAAACCCCATTAAAAGTGTAGCAGGACCATATTATTATAAGAATTACATCTTAAAACCCCATTAAAAGTGTAGCAGGACCATACATCTTAAAACCCCATTAAAAGTGTAGCAGGACCATATTATTATAAGAATTACATCTTAAAACCCCATTAGGAAGTGTAGCAGGACCATATTATTATAAGAATTACATCTTAAAACCCCATTAAAAGTGTAGCAGTACCATATTATTATAATAATTACATCTTAAAACCCCATTAAAAGTGTAGCAGGACCATATTATTATAAGAATTACATCTTAAAACCCCATTAAAAGTGTAGCAGGACCATATTATTATAAGAATTACATCTTAAAACCCCATTAAAAGTGTAGCAGGACCATATTATTATAAGAATTACATCTTAAAACCCCATTAAAAGTGTAGCAGTACCATATTATTATAAGAATTACATCTTAAAACCCCATTAAAAGTGTAGCAGGACCATATTATTATAAGAATTACATCTTAAAACCCCATTAAAAGTGTAGCAGGACCATATTATTATAAGAATTACATCTTAAAACCCCATTAAAAGTGTAGCAGTACCATATTATTATAAGAATTACATCTTAAAACCCCATTAAAAGTGTAGCAGTACCATATTATTATAAGAATTACATCTTAAAACCCCATTAAAAGTGTAGCAGGACCATATTATTATAAGAATTACATCTTAAAACCCCATTAAAAGTTTAGCAGGACCATATTATTGTAAGAATTACATCTTAAAACTCATTAAAAGTGTAGCAGTACCATATTATTATAAGAATTACATCTTAAAACCCCATTAAAAGTGTAGCATTATCATATTATTATAAGAATTATATATTATAATAAGAATTACATCTTAAAACCCCATTTAAAGTGTAGCAGTACCATATTATTATAAGAATTACATCTTAAAACCCCATTAAAAGTGTAGCAGTACCATATTATTATAAGAATTACATCTTAAAACCCCATTAAAAGTGTAGCAGGACCATATTATTATAAGAATTACATCTTAAAACCCCATTAAAAGTGTAGCAGTACCATATTATTATAAGAATTACATCTTAAAACCCCATTAAAAGTGTAGCAGTACCATATTATTATAAGAATTACATCTTAAAACCCCATTAAAAGTGTAGCAGTACCATATTATTATAAGAATTACATCTTAAAACCCCATTAAAAGTGTAGCAGTACCATATTATTATAAGAATTACATCTTAAAACCCCATTAAAAGTGTAGCAGTACCATATTATTATAAGAATTACATCTTAAAACCCCATTAAAAGTGTAGCAGGACCATATTATTACACTATACTGTTTTAGGAAATGTAACTTGTGAGCTCAATAACTGTTTCACTGATACTTCACCCATTAAATTTAACTAAATACACATAATGAAGTACATGTTAAGTGCTGTATTGAGGTACTTTACTTGAGTGTTTTCTTCCCAGGCCACTTTATTCACTCAACTACATCTAACAACAAATACTTTAACTAAATTACATTTATTTTGCTGCTTTAGTCACTTAAAAAAATGGGATTTCTCACTATTTTTATAAACCAAACAATCAATCAATCAATCAGTGGATGAAACAATGATTAGTTCAAAGTTCAAAATAGGATGTAGCTCAGTTGACTAAAACAGAAAAAATACTGCTTTTACGTTAAAACATGAGTAATAATCTAATGATATAATCTTAAAGTGCAACTTCCTAATTACATTTACATACTTTTACTTAAATCACATTTTGAATAAAGTACTTTTACTCTGGATGCAGTTTTTAAATGATTAAATCAGAGTACTCAGTATGTTCTCAGTGTCTAGAAACAGTGACTTTGATATTGATTAATTCAGATGAAGTTAAATTATATTTCACTTTCAGTCATTTCAATCAATTAATAAAGACTCACATAATTAATACTTTTCAAAAGGCCAGCTCAAAAACAATATTAAAATTAATATTTAAAACTTATGTTAGAATTGTGTTCCCTTAAAATGCTATGATGTGCTGATTATGATTTAATTACATAAATTGTACTTAATCTTATTATTTATACATTTTCTGGTGTTATGTTTATAAATACACTTTAGAAATATGTTTATCTTAAATCTTAAATTTGAAATCGCTTCTGCAGAGCGGGAGTCCTTTTTTGCTGGGTGACGTGGCGTTCACTGATTGGATGATCGTCTGCTGTACCGGACCAATCAGCGGCCAGATGAGCCTTTATATTCTGGGCTCCGGTGAGCGGTGATTATTCTTCTTTAATCGAAGCTTAACGAAGTACGTGAAATATGTCTGGAAGAGGAAAGACCGGAGGTAAGACCAGAGCGAAGGCAAAGACCCGCTCTTCTCGGGCCGGGCTCCAGTTCCCCGTCGGCCGTGTCCACAGACACTTGAGGAAGGGTAACTACGCCCAGCGTGTCGGTGCCGGAGCTCCGGTGTACCTGGCGGCGGTGCTGGAGTACCTGACCGCTGAGATCCTGGAGCTGGCTGGAAACGCTGCCCGCGACAACAAGAAGACCAGGATCATCCCCCGTCACCTGCAGCTGGCCGTCCGCAACGACGAGGAGCTCAACAAGCTGCTGGGCGGAGTGACCATCGCTCAGGGCGGCGTGCTGCCCAACATCCAGGCGGTGCTGCTGCCCAAGAAGACCGAGAAGGCCGCCAAGAGCAAGTGAAGCTCCGCAGTGCTCTCAGTCAACACAACGGCTCTTTTAAGAGCCACCCACTCCCCTTAAAGAGAGAAATCCTGATAAACACCAAAAAACATTAATGACACATTAGAATATGATTCCTTAAAAACCAGTTGTTCCATTGTTCTTATAACAATATTTAGTTTGAGTCAAACATCAGTCAATGATGTTTATAGCTCATATGAATTGAACAGAAATGTGAATAAACAAACCACAACAATATTTGGCAGTTGATTGTGATATTTATTAAAGTATATTTAACATATAAGTATATGTAGTTGGTGGAAACTGACTAGTATATTTTGTGATAATACAATAAATAACTTGACGTCTGTATATTGTACGCAGAACATATTTGGGTAAATGTTTAACGACTACAGCAGCAAAATCCTGCCTTCACATAGGAAGTACATTCCCCTAATTATACTAACATACTTCTAATTATACTAACATACTTCTAATTATCCTAACATACTTTTACTTAAGTCAGATTTTCATTGCAGCACTTTGTTGCATTTCTGTACAGTGAGGTATTAGTATTCATGTTGCAGTCACATATTTTCATTCTACATATATAGACC
Source organism: Anoplopoma fimbria (assembly GCF_027596085.1). Taxonomy (NCBI): domain Eukaryota; kingdom Metazoa; phylum Chordata; class Actinopteri; order Perciformes; family Anoplopomatidae; genus Anoplopoma; species Anoplopoma fimbria. The sequence goes on along the minus strand of NC_072471.1, from coordinate 1,234,618 downwards.
CCGTTTAACTTGTAGATTATAAGCAGTAAAATATACTTTGTAGGTATATGTGGCTGCTGCAAAACATCAAGTTAATATTCTTGTCTGAGTGACACATGGTGTACATTGCAAACAATGGTGTTGAGTTGTTTGTATTAAACGTATATAAGTTAATAATTATGACAAAAAGTCCACATATTGTCATTGTCTGGATATGTAATTATGTATTATCAGGTATATGTCTGAGTGAATGATAGTTAACAAGGCGAGTCTTTGGAAATTCCAAAGAAACATGTATTTTATATATTTATTTGGAAAACACTAACTCGAACAGTGAATAAACTGCCTCTAATGATCCACTACTCTTTTATTAACTTAACTGTTAACATTTTCTTTTGTTAAAGGTCTAAGAGGGTTTCTAATTATAAATGTGTTGGATGAAATTGTGGATTAATGTTTTTCATAGCTCAAATTAAATAAAAGCAAAGTCTGTTGCAATCTATATTCTTTTTCATTATTTATGTGTCACTTTGGTTTCAAAGACACCATGAAATCAAACAGGAGCAGAATACAGAGTACAAATGTTACCAAAAAAAACCCCCAAATATAAACAACTAAAAGCACACATTCTAATCAAATCATAAATCAAACACATGGTTTGGTACTGCGAATTCCAGATCAATACAGATTTATGTAATATATCAAAGTATTTGTGTATTTTCAACACTGTTTTGTGTATTTTCAACACTGTTTAACTAATGAACCAATATTCCTGCTGCAATGTTATTAACCAACCCCCAAAATAAATGAGGATCCCTGTAAGTCTGAATATTGACCTCTGCTCATGAAATGTTTGTGTAGATAAACACTAGGCAACTATATAGATGATTGAATCTGTGAATGTTGTATGTGGTGCATATTCTGTAAACATTAGTATAATGAATTACAAAAAGCTTTTTAATGATAATTAAAAGACCTGACTACCATGACATTGGCTGTTTTCCGGTGAGTTTAAATTCTAAATCTGTTTCATAAATCATTAGACTCTTGGATTTAAATCCGCCACACATGCTTCAGTTAAAATTTAAGCTAATATGGATGTCACATCCACAAATCAGCATAAATTAAAATGGACAACTGTGTTGTTAAAATTTATTAGCTAAACTCAAAACAGTGTGGTACCATATTCAAATAAAAATGCCAATGTTCTACGTGAATTTGGTGAACCAATGACCAGAACAGTATCTTTTATAAATTATATGCTTTTATTTTGAAGGAAATTATCTAAACACACTCTCTATCATGGTAAAAAAGGCGGGCTGAGCTGTCTGCTTTCAACTACGTCCGCATACAGACTTTAAATACCGACGCTCTCCGCTAACTGATCATTCGTTAAACTAACCAAATCTTGACAAGATGAGTGGTCGCGGAAAGGGAGGTAAAGGACTCGGTAAAGGAGGCGCTAAGCGTCACCGTAAAGTTCTCCGTGATAACATCCAGGGAATCACCAAACCCGCCATCCGCCGTCTGGCTCGCCGCGGCGGAGTGAAGCGTATCTCCGGTCTGATCTACGAGGAGACCCGCGGTGTGCTGAAGGTGTTCCTGGAGAACGTGATCCGTGACGCCGTCACCTACACCGAGCACGCCAAGAGGAAGACGGTGACCGCCATGGATGTGGTGTACGCCCTGAAGAGACAGGGCCGCACCCTGTACGGGTTCGGAGGCTAAACGACTGACTGACGTAAAGACAAACAACACAACGGCTCTTTTAAGAGCCACCACATCACCTAAGAGCTCATTTCCTGATCTATCAGTGATATAAACCACGAAGCTCATTAAACACCACTGTGTGTAGAGTGAGCAACAATTGTATTACATAAATGCTTTATTATTATGGAATAACCAATTAGGTTATGATTTCATATTATACATAAATCATTAATCAAATCAGACTTGGAAGTTTTATTTTGGACAAATTCATTTGGAGGAATGAAAATAAGTAATCTATCAATGTGAACCACGAAGCTTCACACTAGTGTATCTTAATGATATATTACATGCAGAATTAATATGCCGGATAACTTATAAATGAGAGGTTCAGCTACAAAAAAAATCAGCCATTTTCTGCGAAAGAAGTATGAATTGTCCTTAATTTGGGAGTTTAGCTCACCTTTAAACTGATGAATAATGTCAATTTATTATTGTGCTTGTAAGGGTTTTAGTTAAAGTTTACATTTACTCAGTAGTCCCTGAAATAAAAGTTGATTTACTTAAACATCCTCTTGATAACCTAGTACTGTTGATGCCACAATACTATCATTATCTGCATAGTTGACAATACAAGTAGAGACATGAATCAAGGTATAATTATTTTATATATTATAGTTGTAGTTGAAAAATGCCATACTATTAAGTTGACTATGTACATTTAAAACATTAACTATAACAGGAGACACTTACAACCTTTTTAATTTGCAATAATACCAATATTTAAATATTTACGTGGAACATTTGCTAAAAGAAAATTGTCGAGGACGGAGAAGATTTATCTAGATTACATTACATTCCATTACAGTCATTTAGCAGACGCTTTAGCCAGAGCAAAAGTATAGTGCAGAGGCAGATTACTACGAAAACAATAATTGCAACAGACTAATCCGAATATAATAAGTGCTACAAACTACTACGAATAGGATAAGTGCAGTAAACAAATACAAATTCAATAAGTGCAGCGAACTGATACAAATACAGTAAGTGCAACAACTAATACGAGAATAAGTGCTACGAGGGCTCCGGGTAGTACTTCTTGAAGAGGTGAGGTTAAAGATGGGCAGCGACTCTGCTGTCCTGACGTCAGTGGGGAGTTCATTCCACCACTGAGGGGCCAGGACAGAAAGAAGCTGTGACCGGGTGGATCGGCCGCAGGGACCTCTGAGCGACGGGGCAACCAGTCGCCCCGAGGCAGCAGAGAGGAGTGGTCGGGCGGGGGTGTAGGGCTTGACCAAGGCCTGGAGATAGGAAGGAGCTGTTCCTTTCACTGCCCTGTAGGCTAGCACCAGAGTCTTAAACTGGATGCGAGCTCTTACAGGGAGCCAGTGTAGGGAACGGAGAAGGGAAGTTGTGTGAGAGAACTTGGGGCGCTTGAACACCAGACGTGCTGCAGCTTTCTGGACAAGCTCCAGAGGTCTGATGGCCGACGCCAAATATTGAATATTTGGACGATATATTATTGTATATAAATATACAGTATGAATAACCAGCTCTAGTTCCCCTAACCTCCTGTAATCTTTGCTTTTATACATTAATACTCTCAGTTATATGCTGGTTGCTGTATTGTCTTTTTGTTGGGTTAGGAGCTTGGTTAAAATGAACTTTTTGACAATAAAATCAATATTTTAAAGTTTATTTACCCTGACTATGCTGCTGCTAATCACACGCAGGGGCGCCGCTAGGGATTTTGGGCCCCATGAAAAGAATCTTTACAGGGCCCCCAACACAGCGGCAAAATTTTTTGATGCTATTTTACATACAATTATGCATTTTAATGGTATTTTTGACTATCATTACCATATTTGTGAAAGAAGAACAGCATGACAGTTGACATGTACAGTAGGGGAAGAACTGAGCACTCTGAATACTAACTCACTAACTCTGAATTTTTTCTGTATTATAATTTCATCATCATTAGGGGCCTCTCTGGGCCCCCCTCCATCATGGGCCCCTAGAATCCGTCTCCTTTACCCCCCTTTTCGGCGCCCCTGATCACACGTGACTTATAAATCAGCCATTTTCTGCCAAACATGAATTGTATGAATTGTCCTTAATTTGGGAGCTTAGCTCACCTTTAAACAGATGAATAAAGTCAATTTATTAACAACTATGTTCTTTGTAGTTTGAAAGACAAAAAAGTATGTGCTTGTAAGGGTTTTAGTTAAAGTTTACATTTACTCAGTTGAAATAAAACTTAATTTACTTAAACATCCTCTTGATAACCTAGTACTGTTGATGTTACATGCCACAATACTACCCTTATCTGCAGAGTTGACAATACAAGTAGAGACATGAATCAAGGTATAATTATTTTATATATTATAGTTGTAGTTGAAAAATGCCATACTATTAAGTTGACTATGTACATTTAAAACAGTAACTATAACAGGAGACACCATAGTGACACAATGGCCACTTATACCAACCTTTTTAATTTGCAATAATACCAATATTTTAATATTTACGTGGAACATTTGCTAAATGAAAATAGTCGAGGACGGAGAATATTTATCTAGGTATTGAATATTTGGACGGTATGTTATTGTATAGAAATATACAGTATGAATAACCAGCTCTAGTTCCCCTAACCTCCTGTAATCTTTGCTTTTATACATTAATACTCTCTTAGTTATATGCTGGCTGCTGTATTGTCTTTTTGTTGGGTTAGGAGCTTGGTTAAAATGAACTTTTTGACAATAAAATCAATATTTTACAGTTTATTTACCCTGACTATGCTGCTTAATCACACATGTCACTCATGCCTTGTACTTGTATCTGTACTGTTGTATAGTTTATATTCTGTTTTCTTCTTATTATTGTGATTTATATCGTTATGACGTTGTGATATAGTATATAAGAATAAATGATAAAGGCCTAACATAACAAATCATTTTCAATAAAGACACACACATCACAAGCTTCAAGCGGAGTGAGACTTCCGCGTAGTTACTCTTTGACGCCTAGAACATCAGCCAATGGCAGAGTGGGGACAGCACAGCCAAATTTGCATATGCGGGGTTTAAGTCGGAGCAGTGCAGCGCCTCCAACTCATACTTTCGGAGAACACCTGAACAGTAACCATGCCTGAACCAGCAGCAGCAAAAGCAGCACCCAAGAAGGGATCCAAGAAAGCGGTGACCAAAACCGCCGGAAAGAAGGACAAGAAGAGGAGAAAGACCAGGAAGGAGAGCTATGCTATCTACGTCTACAAGGTGATGAAGCAGGTTCACCCCGACACCGGCATCTCCTCCAAGGCCATGGGCATCATGAACTCCTTCGTGAGCGACATCTTTGAGCGCATCGCCGGTGAGGCCTCCCGTCTGGCTCACTACAACAAGCGCTCCACCATCACCTCCAGGGAGATCCAGACCGCCGTCCGTCTCCTCCTGCCCGGCGAGCTGGCCAAGCACGCCGTGTCTGAGGGCACCAAGGCCGTGACCAAGTACACCAGCTCCAAGTAAACCGCTGACTTAGTCCCCTTAAAACCAACGGCTCTTTTAAGAGCCACCCACTTCTTCTGAGAGAGACATGATCCTGAAATGTGACATTGAACGACATCACCTTTTAATTACACTCAATAAACAGCACGAATTATAAACCTACATTTGGTTCACCACAAGAGCTATAAACTGCCAGGGTATCATATTTATTTTATTCTACATTTTGGTATTTGAGTGAACTATTCTTCACATCTATTTCTCACATTTCCCCTATGTTAAGATAATAATAATAATAATAATAATTATTTATACACAATATAATCACTTACCTGTCTGATTTTCTTTACAAGACACCTGTTGAGTATTTATGTGATACAGATCATTACTGTCGTTGTAAATGCACAACTTTGCCAACATGTTTTTATTCAAAAAGAAAATTGTTCTAAATATGTATTTATATATGCCTATAAATATGTATTTATATATATTTAAGTATGTTACAAGAATCCTGAGCATTAGGTTAAATATAAAGTGTTAGACATGTACAGAACAAACATTGATAGAGCGGGTGTTTCGAAATTTCCTTCGTCCAATCGCTGAGCTGCACATATCACGTGTTTAAATTGGACCAACCAGCGTTGCCTGCAGGCCGGCGCTGGCTATAAAGCCCGACACTGGCGCTTGGAGAACACAACTATTTTTCTTCGGCAAAGAAAAAAGACGTCCAGCAAAAATGGCAAGAACCAAGCAGACCGCCCGTAAGTCCACCGGAGGAAAAGCTCCCAGGAAGCAGCTGGCGACCAAAGCCGCCCGTAAGAGCGCCCCGGCCACCGGCGGAGTGAAGAAGCCCCATCGCTACAGGCCCGGTACCGTGGCTCTGAGGGAGATCCGTCGCTACCAGAAGTCCACCGAGCTGCTGATCCGCAAGCTGCCCTTCCAGCGCCTCGTCAGGGAGATCGCTCAGGACTTCAAGACCGACCTGCGCTTCCAGAGCTCCGCCGTCATGGCTCTGCAGGAGTCCAGCGAGGCTTACCTGGTCGGTCTGTTCGAGGACACCAACCTGTGCGCCATCCACGCCAAGAGGGTCACCATCATGCCCAAAGACATCCAGCTGGCCCGCCGCATCCGCGGAGAGAGGGCTTAACCTGACCCCGATATAGTCACCCCCCAACGGCTCTTTTAAGAGCCCCCTACATGCCTCTAAGAGCTGAGATCCAGTTGGAGAACCATTTCTGCTACATATCTAAAAATATAAAGAAACTAAGAGAATAAAGCGATTTATAGATTAGAATTAAGTGCTAGGTCCCCATTTATTACAATTTAAATAAACTATTTGGTAATCTTTCACAATGAGTGTTCCAGTGCCATTTGTGTGTAACTTTTATATTAAATATACTATGTGGAAAAACCAAAGGACGCTGTTTACTGCAACTGTGCACCTTTACATAAAGTAAATATATATATTACATGGCTATAATAACTATAATTAATAAAATATGTGCACAGACAAGTATAAGATCGTAACTCTAGTAATAGTAAGTAAAAATACTTGCCCATTGCGTAATGCTTTTTTAATCCAATATTATGAGCAGTCAAATATGACATACACAGTAATATGAGTATAATGTGACAAATGATAATAAAAAGAACAATACCAACCTCAGAGATAATATATAAAATAATTATACCTTGATTCATGTCTCTACTTGTAGTATAGTCAACTCTGCAGATAAGGATAGTTTTGTTATATCATCAACATTACCACAAGAGGATGTGTAAGTAAATTAAATTGTATTAGTCTAAAGACTGATCTGAACAAAGAATGCAGTTTTGTAGTTAAATAAAAGTAATCTCTAATTTTGTTTCACAGGCCAGTACTTTTTTGTCTTTTCAAGCTACAAAGAAACTAGTTGACATTAGTATTCATGGTGTTATAGGCGAGATACGCTTCTTCTTTAACATTTAACGCACTTCTGTAATGATGTAGAACTGGTTTGGACTATTTACAGACAGATATGTGACCGAGGCCTAGAAATCAACCAGTGGCTGTAAACTGTAGACTTCATAGTTGAACCTCATATTTATACCCAGCAATGAGATCCCTAGTATATTAAATCTGCATTTGATATATATATTTAAAGACATTTTTGGGAAGAGTATATTATTTAGTATATCATGTTCTTTTCATATATTAAAGTAGTTTAACAGACCATAATTATACTGCATTACACACTACACTGATGCTAATCTGCTAGTTAATGATTGTATTTCTTTATTACGGGTTGTTAAGCTATTTGCATAATACAGCACAAATATTTAATTGTTAATGTGAGAGAACAAATGTTCATATTGATCATGTGGAAATTTAGTTTCATTCCTCCACTTGAAATGAATTTGTGCAAAATAAATACTTCCAGGTCTGATTTTATCATCTACATTTCAGTTTGGTTGCTATTTATTAATGATGCATGTCTAACATGAAATCATAACCTAATTGGTTACCCCATTTCTACTACAAGCACATACTTTGTCTTTCAAACTACAAAGAACATAGTTGTTAATAAATTGACTTTATTCATCAGTTCTTTTGCAGAAAGCTGATTTATAAGTTATCCAGCATATTAATTCTGCATGTAATATATCATTAAGATACACATTTTTTACACAGGTTCACATTGATAGACAGCAACTACAGTTGCTGCTCACTCTACACACAGTGGTGTTTAATGAGAAGCTTCGTGGTTTATATCGTTGATAGATCAGGAAATGAGCTCTTAGGTGATGTGGTGGCTCTTAAAAGAGCCGTTGTGTTGTTTGTCTTTACGTCAGTCAGTCGTTTAGCCTCCGAACCCGTACAGGGTGCGGCCCTGTCTCTTCAGGGCGTACACCACATCCATGGCGGTCACCGTCTTCCTCTTGGCGTGCTCGGTGTAGGTGACGGCGTCACGGATCACGTTCTCCAGGAACACCTTCAGCACACCGCGGGTCTCCTCGTAGATCAGACCGGAGATACGCTTCACTCCGCCGCGGCGAGCCAGACGGCGGATGGCGGGTTTGGTGATTCCCTGGATGTTATCACGGAGAACTTTACGGTGACGCTTAGCGCCTCCTTTGCCGAGTCCTTTACCTCCCTTTCCGCGACCACTCATCTTGTCAAGAGTTGTTTAGTTAAACGAATGATCACTAGGTGAAGAGCGTCGCTACTTAAAGTCTGTATGCGGACGTAGTTGAAGACGGGCAGCTCAGCCCGCCTTTTTTGCCACTCTAGTTTCACACACACACCTGTCAGCTGTCCTTCACATGTCCACCTCTGACATTCAACCTGACTTCAGTGCACTCGAAAAACAGAAAATTAGGGAATTGGACTACAAACAATATTGAATAAAGGACTGATTTTACAGAAACATGATCCCTGTTAGTGTTTACTGTCATATAAGAATATTAGATATTTGTTTGGATTTACACAAACATTTCATGAGCAGAGTCAATATTCAGACTTACAGGGATCCTCATTTATTTTGGGGGTTGGTTAATAACATTGCAGCAGGAATATTGGTTCATTAGTTAAACAGTGTTGAAATTACACAAATACTTTGATATATTACATAAATCTGTATTGATCTGGAATGTGCAGTACCAAACGATGTGTTTGAATTATGATTTGATTAGAATGTGTGCTTTTAGTTGTTTATATTTGGGGGTTTTTTGGTAACATTTGTACTCTGTATTCTGCTCCTGGCTAGTTTGATTTCATGTTCTTTTAAACCAAAGTGACACATAAATAATGAAAAAGAATATAGATTGCAACAGCTTTGCTTTTATTTAATTTGAGCTATGAAAAACATTAATCCACAATTGCATCCCACACATTTATAATTAGAAACCCTCTTAGACCTTTAACAAAAGAAAATGTTAACAGTTAAGTTAATAAAAGAGTAGTGGATCATTAGAGGCAGTTTATTCACTGTTCGAGTTAGTGTTTTCCAAATAAATATATAAAATACATGTTTCTTTGGAATTTCCAAAGACTCGCCTTGTTAACTATCATTCTCTAAGACATATACCTGATAATACATAATTACATGTCCAGACAATGACAATATGTGGACGTATGATTCACCATGAGTCTTTTTGAGTTGATTATTCAATTAATACATTTAATACAAACAACTCAACACCAATGTAAAATGTCCACCATGTGTCATTCAGACAACAAGTATATTTAACATACTGTTTATAATCCACATATACCTAAAAGGATAATCTATCACAAGTTAAACATATATATATATATATATATATATATATATATATATATATATATATAGTCTCAAATCAAAACATGTGACTGCAACATGACTCAGTTTTCAGTGGTGGAGGAAGCACTCAGAACCTTTACTAGGTTAGAAGTACTAATACTTCATTGTACACAAACTGCAATGAAAATCTGACTTAAATAAAAGTATGTTAGTATATTTAGGGAAATGTACTTCCTATGTATGAGCCAGATTTTAATGCCATAGACGTTGACCTAGAACTCATTTTAACCAAATATGTTCCGCATACAAGATACACTGATTTAATCATCAAGGTCCCAATTCTGGCTAAAATAGAAGTACTAGTACCAGTACCAAATAGTACAAGTATCACAAAATATACTTTGGTCAATTTCCACCAACTACATTACCCAAGTAAATATGTATCTGTTATTAATGATACTTTAATAAATAACACAAACTACCAAATATTGTTGTTTATTAGTATTTACGTCAATTCTTACTCATAAGTGTTTGACATAATATAGTATGACATAATAGTATTATGTTAGACTATTGTAACATTCCATGTATGAATTTCATATTAACTATAAACAATGTTTGTAAACTGAATATTGGTAAAAATGGATACCCTCTAGTTTTTTTTTTTAACTATTATATCCTAATGTGTATTTAACTGCAAAAAGCGTTTAGTAATTTAAAATGGTGAATAGTCATATTGTTTATTAATAAATATGTAACATATTCTTGGTGTTTATCAGGATTTCTCTCTTTAAGGGGAGTGGGTGGCTCTTAAAAGAGCCGTTGTGTTGACTGAGAGCACTGCGGAGCTTCACTTGCTCTTGGCGGCCTTCTCGGTCTTCTTGGGCAGCAGCACCGCCTGGATGTTGGGCAGCACGCCGCCCTGAGCGATGGTCACTCCGCCCAGCAGCTTGTTGAGCTCCTCGTCGTTGCGGACGGCCAGCTGCAGGTGACGGGGGATGATCCTGGTCTTCTTGTTGTCGCGGGCAGCGTTTCCAGCCAGCTCCAGGATCTCAGCGGTCAGGTACTCCAGCACCGCCGCCAGGTACACCGGAGCTCCGGCACCGACACGCTGGGCGTAGTTACCCTTCCTCAAGTGTCTGTGGACACGGCCGACGGGGAACTGGAGCCCGGCACGAGAAGAGCGGGTCTTTGCCTTCGCTCTGGTCTTACCTCCGGTCTTTCCTCTTCCAGACATATTTCACGTACTTCGTTAAGCTTCGATTAAAGAAGAATAATCACCGCTCACCGGAGCCCAGAATATAAAGGCTCATCTGGCCGCTGATTGGTCCGGCACAGCAGACGATCATCCAATCAGAGAACGCCACGTCACCCAGCAAAAACAGGACTCCCGCTCTGCAGAAGCGATTTAAAAGCAAAAATAAAACAATAAAAGTGTATTTTTATACATATAACCGAAAATGTTTAAAGTATAAGATTTATTAGAATTTACATAATGAAATTGAAAGAAAAAGTAATTAAATCATAATAATAGGAACAACATTTTAAGGAAATGCAATTTTATAATTTATTTTTAACATTTAGACCTCATGTGCGTCTATAATAAATAATGTAATTTAAAAAAGAAGTGAAACTGAATCTAACTCAATTTAATTGTTTATAGATACTGAGAAGATCTGAGGGACCTCAATGATTGCGAGGCCTTTCTGACCTTTAAGCAAAATTAATTAATCACTAACTGCATCCAGAGCAGCTTTAATCTATGCAAATCACATTTCCAGTGACTTTGAATTAGTATTAAACTAATTAATGTTTTCATTAATCATAAAGTAACGTGTTGTACTTCTGAACCAGTCACAACTATAGATGTACTAATACCACACTGTAGTAATAACTCTACTTCTAAACATGCTGCATTGTAAAATTACGTTTTTATAATTAGGAAATTGTACTTCAAGATTCTATTATTAGATTATTATTATTATCATGCATTTATATAAAAGTAGGATTTTATTGTAAAAAATAAAATAAAAAATAGTGAAAATACCAACACAACTTTTAAAAAGTATAATTGTTAAAGTGACTAAAGCAGTAAAATAAATGTAGTGTAGTAACGCTATTTGTTGTTATATGTAGTAAATATAAGTACAAAGTCGTCTGGATATAAAATACTCACGTAAAGTACCTCAAATGTAACACTTTAGAATGTGTACTTATGTACATTTAATATGTGCAGTATCCTTAAAACAATATTCTGTAATTTACTGAGGCAAAGTTTTTTAAACAATAAATATTTTATATAATAACATGGTAGCACTTCTCTATTTAGGGTGCTTTTTAATTTATTTTAATTAATTAAATAAATTATATTTTTAGACTGAATTCAGGCCTCATATGAAAGGTCAATAGGTCAGTAATATTGGGATAATCTTTAATTATATTCATGTTATTATCATAAATACTTGTGGGAGATAATCATGATCATATATTTTATCCTAACAATTAAAACATATTTTACACACAATGTCCACTAATACTTATGTATACATGGACTACTTTCCATTATTGTTCTTCCATAAAGACAAATAAATAAACTATTTATATCCTAATGTGATAATCAGGGAAAAGGCTCTTTAAGTTGCTGATAACACTTAATAATAATAATGTAATTCTTATAATAATATGGTCCTGCTACACTTTTAATGGGGTTTTAAGATGTATTTATTATAATAATAAACTGCTTTTTAAACTGTATATCTTTAGTTTGATGACAGACATCACATATAAAATATATTAGAGGCATTTATAAGCCAGGTAAGGTGGTTTGTATTGGGATAATCCATTTATATTCAGTTTATTTATAATCATTTTTGAGAAATTAATATCTAATATGTATCATTTTACCTGAACATACGACATATTTTAAGCACACCTTAACTTATAATCACTATCTTACTGTCAGTTCTCATTATACATAATTTACTGTATTCATATTGTTCATTTAGATTTATTATTCACCATTTTTATTATAATTCATGTACATTTGTGTCTTATTTATATAGACTTAGTATGGATGTTGATGTTTTATTTGCTGATAACACTTAATAATAATAATAATAATAATAATAATAATAAAGAATAGTGCTCTTTAAGTAGATTTGGTGGCTCTTAAAAGAGCCGTTTTATGTGTGAAACTTTCAACAAGTTTACTTCTTCGCTGGTTTCTTGGCTGCTGCCTTCTTGGCTGGTTTCTTGGCCGCGGCCTTCTTGGCTGGTTTGGCAGCTTTGGGTTTAACAACCTTCTTCGCTGCTTTCTTTGGCGTCTCTGCCTTCTTGACCGGCTTCTTCTTCGGGCTCTTTGTGAGCTTCTTCACCGATGTGTTCTTGGCTGTAGCGGGTTTCTTGGCCTTCTTGGGTGTCGTCTTGGCTTTTGGCTTCTTGGCGACGGCAGCGGCCTTCTTGGCGGCGGGCTTCTTCACTGCGGGCTTCTTCACTGCGGGCTTAGCGACGGTCTTCTTCACCGCCTTCTTGGGCTTCTCGTCGGGCTTGGCCGCCTTGAAGGAGCCGGTGGCCCCGCTCCCCTTGAGCTGAACGAGGGCTCCTCCCGCCAGCAGCTTCTTGACGGCGCGTTTGACGTGGGCGCTGTTCTGCTTCACGTCGTAGCCCTCAGCGGCCATGTACTTCTTCACGGCCACGTAGGAGATCCCGCTACGGCCCTTTGAGGCGGCCACCGCCTTCAGGATGAGCTCACCGGCGCCGGGTCCGGTCTTCTTGCTCGGCTTAGATACCTTCTTCTTCGGGGTCTTAACCGGGGCGACCGGTGCTGCGACTGGAGCGAGTTCTGCCATTGTGCTGTATCGATTCTTCTCTGCGAGTCTGTTATGACTGATAGAAAACTCCGAGCGGAGAAAGGCACTTAAACACACCATGAGAACCGTGGAGACTCAACCCAGTCTGCCTCTCACCAGTGCAGCAGGAAAACTGTGTCACTTGTGTTTTCTCTTCACATATAAATGTATAAAATACACATCTAGAGGAGCAACTAAAGTAAAACAATGACTCCAACTCAAAGCGAAGGAGTTAATCTTCATATGTCAGTCAAATAAACTTCAATACTTTATTCATTTTGTTTGTAATGTGCTCAAACGTCTCCCATCTCCTGCTGTGTGACACGCTGCTGAGTGTCTTTTCCTTGTGATTTCTCTCCTAAATGCTTATAAAATACTTTAAAATGCCACTCAAACGAGTTTCACAGTAAGAAGAGATGGTTGTTCAGAGATTAAACCTAAAAATACTTTACATTTGTAAATATTCTTTTAAATAAAAAGAGGTGAATCAGTTGTCTTCAAACACACTCCTATGGGGCTAGGCTGCTGGCTGAGTAATACACTTCTACACTTCCTGTTGTCTTTATTAAGCAAATGTCCTTTTAAATTCATGAAACAACCGTATTTATATATTTATTACTATCTGAAATGTGTAAGATAGATGGATCACACTGTAATGACACAACGGCTCTTAGTTACAGCCTCAGGTGACAGATGAGTTCACCAGACATCACAGGAAATCATATCAAATAAAGGAAAAAGGGTCCAATAAGTACAGAAGCCCATTGATATCACTGACTGATGATTATACAATGAATGCAGTAAAAGCAAATATTTATTATATAAAATGAGTAAAGAAAATCATAGTAAAGCACATTTGTTGCACTTTAAATGCTCTCAGTTGCAAGTTTGTGAGCTAAACAAAGCTAAAACTATTGTGATCCTATTTCAAAATTCTGAAGTTTTTCATATAAATCCGTTGGAAATAATATTTTAAATAATAACACTACACACATCAACACCTTTCTTACTTTTCTCACTTCAACAGTTTTTAAGACCAAATGATGATTCAAACACTGATAAATATTTAATACAAGGTAGATACAATACTACATTGCATATGTTTTGTGAACTACTATGTACTTTTGTGCCATTACATTCATTGTTACATGTTCATGAATTCTTGAGTTTTTAAGGCATTAAGGAAATATAATTTACTCAGTTGTGGAATTAAAGCAGGTTCTGGTGTCATACAATGTCTAAAATATAAGACTGTAATCACTCCTAAACTATATCAAAATTAGAATTAATATTATTTATAGCCATGATACTGACAACAGTGGCTGTTACTTAGTTATTTTCTATTGCACATCTATTATTTTTTCTCCATCTTTTGAATCTCCCTCATGCATAAAATTCAGTTTTCCTTTTTATTTTTTCCATTGGTGCTAGTTTATTAAATTTTCTTTTATCTTCTAAATTAATTATTTGAATATTGTTTATAGTCCTGTATAGATAAAACTTTACTTATTTAAAGTCACATGATTTCAAAACTAATGTGCTGCAGTGTAAATTCTGACTGATGGTTTTTCGGAAAGATTTAGAAGGAGACTTTGGTCTTTATTGAAGATGTTTGGTTGTTTATTACAAACATACTGCAAAAACACAAGACTTTCTTTCACATTTCAACTTATGTTGTTATAACTTTACTTAATATTTTAGCACACACAGGCAGACAACATGAACATCCTCTGAAGGCTACTGTTACATAATGCACCAGGTTGAGCAACTGAGAGTGTAGTCACACAAAACCAGGACCCAATATGAATTCAAGAAAGTATTTATTTACAGAAAAGCAACACAGGGATCAAAGAGGACTGTCAGTGGCACCAAAGAAAAGAACAGAAATAAACCCACCCCCACTGACAGGTGCTAAGCACCCAAAAGTACAGCGGGTGGTGCTCACTCTAATCTGGGGTTTTAACAAAAGGTAAATTTACGTGCATGTAATATGTATACCCAGGGTATCTTACCTATCCTCGTTTGTCCCTGTGCGCACAACAAAGAATTAACACAAAACAAAACAAAAGTAGGCTGCTAAAGTAAATGGTTTTAACAAAGGTGTTTTAACTAAAGATTGATCAATGAACCAACCAGAGCTCAACCAGAGCTCTGCCACAGCTCAACCCAAAAAGCAACAACCTTCTCTAACACAAATGGGGGCTATTTAAAGGGGAATGGCTGATAGGAGATCTGGAACAGGTGTGGTGATGATCAATGATTGGAACCAGGTGCGCACATCTGAGAAGGAGGAGAATGAAAACAGTGGGAGGAGACAGAACAACAACACAAAACAGAACACAACACATGTAGGCCTACAACATGTATACATACAAGACACTGTACGTAACAGCCACAGTCTTCAGAACTTCAGACCTGGTAGGAGGGTTTGTGGCCTATCTGTACCTGTTTTTGTATACTATGCATGTATATTTATACATTGTGCATGTATTTGTGAACTGTACATCTGTTATAATCTCAATTAAGTTGTTTTTTTAAAAAGAGAGATTACTACTTGAAGGCAGGATACATTGCTCCAAAATATCTATGTATGAATGTATGTCTTCCGAAAAAATAGACCTTCAGGTTTCGCTCATGGAAAAAGTTGGTTTTCCTATATTTTAGGCTTGTATTCTTGACTTTTAGGCACTGAAATTCCTAAAAACGTCTTGACTCTTTTATTTATGTCAGCACCGTAGATAAAATATCCAAATCCCTTCCTAACTTTATTTAAGGAACATTGTTTTCAAACATTTCAATCCTATTCTCACGCATTGGTTGGCAAACTGGCGTTCTTCGAACTTGAAGGACGAAGCCTTTTCCTGGATTCTACTACTGTACCAAATCATAACTATAACGTCAATATTTAATTATTTAACCTCATTACTAGCCCCAAATTGACGTTGTCACAACTTTATTTGGAATACATTTACAAATGACATGAAGTTGAGGAGAAAAAAACATGAAATATCTTGTTTCCATACAATCTGCAATGAAAAACGTCAAAGTAAATTTGTATTTGAATTTTCAATGACGTCACAAATTTTTCTGAGTTGGGTTTGTCTTTTACATAAGTGAAATTAGCAATACTACAGTGTAAAAAAAACAAATATTAGTATTACCATTATTATCATTGGTATTACTATTCATGTAATTATTATTATTTTATTTGTGTTATTTGTACTATTATTTGTATTATATTATTATTAGCATCAAATATACTCAGAGTACCAAAAGTGAATACCTCACTATGAAAAAATAGAAAATATTACTGTATTAAAATAAAAAAGGTCCTATTATCTTAATCTATAGCCCAACTTTAGTTCATACTTAATTTGTTGATTTTATTTTTAATTATTTGTCTGAATCTAACAAAGTAAGTAGGTGTATAACATTCATGTAGTGAAGTAAAATGTAGGCCCAAAATATTTTCCAACCTGTAGAGGAGTAGAAGTCTATGAAAGTATATAAGTAAAGTTAAAGAACTTCTAAATAGTACTTAAGTATAGTGCCTGATTAAATCCTTATGTCTTTCACAGCGCCATTATGCTTGTACACAATAGTTAGATAAACCTGTCCAAAGGTAATGCTGCTTATTGTCAGACAGTACATTAATATATTGCATTATATGTGTGTCCATCTTATTTGCTAATTCTGTAACTTACTTATCTGTTTATTACATTGTTCTTTAACATTGTACTTTTCACAATTCAATAATAATACACACAAAATGTCTCTGTTTTACAAAAAGAAGCATTTTCTCCATGCATTAATAAATCTGCTATTTATCTTGTAGCTCACACTATCCCTGAGAGATATAATGATGTTGTTGATAATTATTTTGAGGTTTATTTAACAGGGACAGTGTATATTAAACACATATGGCCACAGACACATGAGCCCACTTTCAAATCAATAAACTAGAATATTTACCCCACCACGACTGAATATTTTTGTGCTCTTATTGTAGTAATGTATTTTATATATACCTTACACCAAATACACATAGTAGCAGTGGTTGTAGGACATGACATAAAGATACATGATTGAATACTGGATTGGAAATCTGTTGTTTGAGAGTTATACACATTAACTAATATGTTTTGTTATTTCATTACTTTCATACCAGTGAATAATTACAGCAATATTAGTAATTATTTTTTAGTGACCACAAACATTAAAACATTAAATAAAGAAAAAAAAAAAACATTAAATAAAGAAAATGAAACATTAAATAAAGAAAATAAAACATTAAATAAAGAAAAAAAACATTAAATAAAGAAAATGAAACATTAAATAAAGAAAATAAAACATTAAATAAAGAAAATAAAACATTAAATAAAGAAAATGAAACATTAAATAAAGAAAATAAAACATTAAATAAAGAAAACGTGATTCCTTCCCTCCCTTCCCCAGTGTCTTTGTCTGGTTCTTGTATTTGTTTTATATATATTAATATATTGTGTTTTATATGTATGAACAAATGTCTCAATAAAGTTATTGAATTTAAAAAAAAAAAAAAAAAAAAAAAAAAATAAAACTACCCGGCAAAATATCTATGTATGAATGTATGTCTTCCGAAAAAATAGACCTTCAGGTTTCGCTCATGGAAAAAGTTGGTTTTCCTATATTTTAGGCTTGTATTCTTGACTTTTAGGCACTGAAATTCCTAAAAACGTCTTGACTCTTTTATTTATGTCAGCACCGTAGATAAAATATCCAAATCCCTTCCTAACTTTATTTAAGG
The DNA here is from genome assembly GCF_027596085.1 of Anoplopoma fimbria. Classification (NCBI taxonomy): domain Eukaryota; kingdom Metazoa; phylum Chordata; class Actinopteri; order Perciformes; family Anoplopomatidae; genus Anoplopoma; species Anoplopoma fimbria. The sequence continues at coordinate 1,216,536 of NC_072471.1, read as the reverse complement.
AACATTGTTTTCAAACATTTCAATCCTATTCTCACGCATTGGTTGGCAAACTGGCGTTCTTCGAACTTGAAGGACGAAGCCTTTTCCTGGATTCTACTACTGTACCAAATCATAACTATAACGTCAATATTTAATTATTTAACCTCATTACTAGCCCCAAATTGACGTTGTCACAACTTTATTTGGAATACATTTACAAATGACATGAAGTTGAGGAGAAAAAAACATGAAATATCTTGTTTCCATACAATCTGCAATGAAAAACGTCAAAGTAAATTTGTATTTGAATTTTCAATGACGTCACAAATTTTTCTGAGTTGGGTTTGTCTTTTACATAAGTGAAATTAGCAATACTACAGTGTAAAAAAAACAAATATTAGTATTACCATTATTATCATTGGTATTACTATTCATGTAATTATTATTATTTTATTTGTGTTATTTGTACTATTATTTGTATTATATTATTATTAGCATCAAATATACTCAGAGTACCAAAAGTGAATACCTCACTATGAAAAAATAGAAAATATTACTGTATTAAAATAAAAAAGGTCCTATTATCTTAATCTATAGCCCAACTTTAGTTCATACTTAATTTGTTGATTTTATTTTTAATTATTTGTCTGAATCTAACAAAGTAAGTAGGTGTATAACATTCATGTAGTGAAGTAAAATGTAGGCCCAAAATATTTTCCAACCTGTAGAGGAGTAGAAGTCTATGAAAGTATATAAGTAAAGTTAAAGAACTTCTAAATAGTACTTAAGTATAGTGCCTGATTAAATCCTTATGTCTTTCACAGCGCCATTATGCTTGTACACAATAGTTAGATAAACCTGTCCAAAGGTAATGCTGCTTATTGTCAGACAGTACATTAATATATTGCATTATATGTGTGTCCATCTTATTTGCTAATTCTGTAACTTACTTATCTGTTTATTACATTGTTCTTTAACATTGTACTTTTCACAATTCAATAATAATACACACAAAATGTCTCTGTTTTACAAAAAGAAGCATTTTCTCCATGCATTAATAAATCTGCTATTTATCTTGTAGCTCACACTATCCCTGAGAGATATAATGATGTTGTTGATAATTATTTTGAGGTTTATTTAACAGGGACAGTGTATATTAAACACATATGGCCACAGACACATGAGCCCACTTTCAAATCAATAAACTAGAATATTTACCCCACCACGACTGAATATTTTTGTGCTCTTATTGTAGTAATGTATTTTATATATACCTTACACCAAATACACATAGTAGCAGTGGTTGTAGGACATGACATAAAGATACATGATTGAATACTGGATTGGAAATCTGTTGTTTGAGAGTTATACACATTAACTAATATGTTTTGTTATTTCATTACTTTCATACCAGTGAATAATTACAGCAATATTAGTAATTATTTTTTAGTGACCACAAACATTAAAACATTAAATAAAGAAAAAAACATTAAATAATAAAAAAAATAAAACATTAAATAAAGATATTAAAACATTAAATAAAGATAATAAAACATTAAATAAAGATAATAAAACATTAAATAAAGAGAATGAAACATTAAATAAAGAGAATATAACATTTAATAAAGATAATGAAACATTAAATAAATAGAATAAAACATTAAATAAAGATAATAGATGATGTTTCAGCCTTAAACAAAGGCATCAACTTAAGATCTTAAAAATAAGAACTTAAAAATAACATAAATATATACATATATATATATATATATATTAAATAATATATAATAAATATATTGTGTTTTATATGTATGAAAAATGTCTCAATAAAGTTATTGAATTAAAAAAAAAATGTAAATTTTTTTTTTGAAAAAAAATAAAATTAAAAATTAAAATTAAAAAATAAATAAATAAATAAAATCTACCCGGCATGCAATGCGCGGTGATCGCCGAACCTATTTCCCGGTCACCGGGATTCTACCGGGACGCCTCCTCCTAGCTCCCAGACGGCTCAACCTCCTCTAGCTATGCTAGCTATAGGAGGTTGAGCCGGCCGTCCACCGGTACCGGTACCGTGAAAAACACCGGTAATCCGGCACACCGGTATACAGGAGGATGAGCCGTCCAGATAAACATCCGTGAAAACATCATGACGTGACGTCACTGCACCGCGACTGTGACAAACGCGAAACATTAAATAAAGATAATAAAACATTAAATAAAGATAATGATCTTTCGTTTATATGTATGAACAAATGTCTCAAGAAAGTTATTGAATTTAAAAAAATAAAATAAAATAAAAACTACCCGGCATGCAATGCGCGGTGATCGCCGGAACCTATTTCCCGGTCACCGGGATTCTACCGGGACGGCTCCTCTAGCTCCCGGACGGCTCAACCTCCTCTAGCTATGCTATCCTTCCGTTTTCAGCCCGCGGTCGCGGTCATTTTCACGCGGATTCAGCAGCATGGAGAGACAGGCTGATGGCACCACTGTTTAGCCACTTCATGCTCTCTTTACGGTTTTATGGCGGTCGCGGTCATTTTTTAGGCGGAACAAATGTCTCATTTTACGCCGCTTAGTGTGAATTAAAAAAAATTAAAATTAAAGAGTTTACCCTGAATAAATGGAGCAAATCTGCTGCGGGGTGCAATGACGCTGTGATCATTTTACGCTGTTTCACTGTCAAAAGACAGATTCTACTGGATTTCAGCACTAAAATCCCCGGAAAGCGCCTGCTACCTCCTCTAGCATTTTATTTTAGTGTAGCTAAAGGAGGTTGAGCCGGCTTGTCCACCGGTACCGGTACCGTGAAAAACACCGGTAATCCGGCACACCGGTATACAGGAGGATGAGCCGTCCAGATAAACATCCGTGAAAACATCATGACGTGATCGCACCGCGACTGTGACAAACGCGAAACATTAAATAAAGATAAGAAAACATTAAATAAAGATATTAAAACATTAAATAAAGATATTAAAACATTAAATAAAGAGAATAAACATTAAAACATTAAATAAAGATATTAAAACATTAAACAAAGAGAATAAAACATTAAATGAAGATAATAAAACATTAAATAAAGAGAATGAAACATTAAATAAAGAGAATATAACATTTAATAAAGATAATGAAACATTAAATAAATAGAATAAAACATTAAATAAAGATAATAGATGATGTTTCAGCCTTCGTGGCATCAACTTAAGATCTTAAAAATAAGAACTTGAAAATGTAAATATATACATATATATATATATATATATATATATATAAAATATATTGTGTTTTATATGTATGAACAAATGTCTCAATAAAGTTATTGAATTAAAAAAAAAAAAATTAAAATTAAAAAAAAAAAAAAATTAAAATTAAAAAATAAATAAATAAATAAAATCTACCCAAACATGCAATGCGCGGTGATCGCCGGAACCTATTTCCCCGGTCACCGGGATTCTACCGGACGCCTCCTCTAGTTTCCCAGATTTGGCCAACCTCCTCTAGCTATGCTAGCTAGAGGAGGTTGAGCCGGCCGGTCCACCGGTACCGGTACCGTGAAAAACACCGTAATCCGGCAAGCACCGTGGCACAGGAGGATGAGCCGTCCAGATCCGTGAAAACATCATGACGTGACGTCACTGCACCGTGACTGTGACAAACGCGAAACATTAAATAAAGATAATAAAACATTAAACAAAGATATTAAAACATTAAATAAAGAGAATGAAACATTAAATAAATAGAATAAAATATTAAATAAAGATATTAAAACATTAAATAAAGATAATGATCTCGTTTATATGTATGAACAACAGCCAAGAAAGTTATTGAATTTAAAAAAATTAAATAAAATAAAAACTACCCGGCATGCACACGCGGTGATCATGAACCTATTTCCCGGTCAATGATTCTACCTGGGACTGTTTCTTCAGCTCCGACGGCTCAACCTCCTCTAGCTATGCTATCCTTCCTTTTCTTGCTTCGCGGTCGCGGTCATTTTCACGCTGGATTCAGCAGCATGGAGAGACAGGCTGATGGCACCACTGTTTAGCCACTTCATGCTCTCTTTTACGGACGTTTTCAGCTGGCGGTCGCGGTCATTTTTTAGGCGGATGGAGCAGCATGGTTGTGTCGGTTCATTTTACGCCGTTTTAGTGTGCTAAAAGACCCGCTGTCACTCCCAGAGTTTACCCTGACTTGGAGCACTCTGCTGCGGGTGTTTTGACGCTGTGATGCCGGTCATTTTACGCCGTTTCACTGCCTTAAAAGACAGATTCAGCCGGATTTCAGCACTAAAATCCTCCGGAAAGCGCCTGCTATTTTTTTCCTCCCTGGGCTGCTGGAGGTCATTTTACGCCGTTTTAGTGTGCTAAAAGACCGGCTGGAGGTTGAGCCGGCCGGTCCACCGGTACCGGTACCGTGAAAAACACCGGTAATCCGGCACACCGGTATACAGGAGGATGAGCCGTCCAGATAAACATCCGTGAAAACATCATGACGTGACGTCACTGCACCGCGACTGTGACAAACGCGAACATTAAATAAAGATAATAAAACATTAAACAAAGATATTAAAACATTAAATAAAGATATTAAAACATTAAATAAAAGAGAATGAAACATTAAATAAATAGAATAAAACATTAAATAAAGATATTAAAACATTAAACAAAGAGAATAAAACATTAAATGAAGATAATAAAACATTAAATAAAGAGAATGAAACATTAAATAAAGAGAATATAACATTTTAATAAAGATAATGAAACATTAAATAAATAGAATAAAACATTAAATAAAATATATACATGATGTTTCAGCTCGTGGCATCAACTGATCTTAAAAACAGTCTTGAAAATAAATATATACATATATATATATATATATATATAAATATATTGTGTTTTATATGTATGAACAAATGTCTCAATAAAGTTATTGAATTAAAAAAAATTAAAAATAAAAATTAAAAAATAAAGTAAAAATAAAATTAAATAAATAAATAAATAAAATCTACCCGGCATGCAATGCGCGGTGATCGCCGGAACCTATTTCCCGGTCACCGGGATTCTACCGGGACGCCTCCTCTAGCTTCCCAGACGGCTCAACCTCCTCTAGCTATGCTAGCTATAGGAGGTTGAGCCGGCCGGTCCACCGGTACCGGTACCGTGAAAAACACCGGTAATCCGGCACACCGGTATACAGGAGGATGAGCCGTCCAGATAAACATCCGTGAAAACATCATGACGTGACGTCACTGCACCGCGACTGTGACAAACGCGAAACATTAAATAAAGATAATAAAACATTAAATAAAGATAATGATCTTTCGTTTATATGTATGAACAAATGTCTCAAGAAAGTTATTGAATTTAAAAAATAAAATAAAATAAAAACTACCTGGCATGCAATCCGCGGTGATCGCCGGAACCTATTTCCCGGTCACCGGGATTCTACCGGGACGGCTCCTCTAGCTCCCGGACGGCTCAACCTCCTCTAGCTATGCTATCCTTCCGCTTTCAGCCCGCGGTCGCGGTCATTTTCACGCGGATTCAGCAGCATGGAGAGACAGGCTGATGGCACCACTGTTTAGCCACTTCATGCTCTCTTTTACGGACGTTTTCAGCTGGCGGTCGCGGTCATTTTTTAGGCGGATGGAGCAGCATGGTTGTGTCGGTTCATTTTACGCCGTTTTAGTGTGCTAAAAGACCCGCTGTCACTCCCAGAGTTTACCCTGACTTGGAGCACTCTGCTGCGGGTGTTTTGACGCTGTGATGCCGGTCATTTTACGCCGTTTCACTGCCTTAAAAGACAGATTCAGCCGGATTTCAGCACTAAAATCCTCCGGAAAGCGCCTGCTATTTTTTCCTCCCTGGGCTGCTGGAGGTCATTTTACGCCGTTTTAGTGTGCTAAAAGACCGGCTGGAGGTTGAGCCGGCCGGTCCACCGGTACCGGTACCGTGAAAAACACCGGTAATCCGGCACACCGGTATACAGGAGGATATATATATATATATATATTGTGTTTTATATGTATGAACAAATGTCTCAATAAAGTTATTGAATTAAAAAAAAAATTAAAAATTAAAATTAAAAAATTAAAATTAAAAATTAAAATTAAAAATTAAAAATTAAAAATTAAAATTAAAAATTAAAATTAAAATTAAAATTAAAAAATAAATAAATAAATAAATCAACCGGCATGCAATGCGCGGTGATCGCGGAACCTATTTCCCGGTCACCGGGATTCTAATGCTGGACGGTTGAGCTCCCGGATTTGGTCCACCTCCTCTAGCTATGCTATCCTTCCGCTTGAAAAGCACCGGTAATCAAGCTACCGGATATAGCAGCATGGATGAGACAGTCCAGATAAACATCCGTGAAAACATCGTGACGTTTTACGGACGTCACTGGCGGTCACTTGAAAATTTTTACATATGGAGCATATGGTTGTGTATATATATAAATATTTACGCCTGTTTTAGTATGTATGAACAAATGTCTCAATAAAGTTATTGAATTAAAAAAAAAATGCTAAAAAATTTTGAAAAAATGATGCCGGGCTAAAAATTAAAATTAAAAAAAATAAAAGATAAATAAAATCTACCCATTTCAGTATGCAATGCGCGGGATACAACGGAACCTTTTTCCGGTCACCGGGATTCTACGGAGGTCATCTTCTAGCTCCCAGACGGCTCAACCTCCTCTGAAAAGACCGGCTGGAGGTTGAGTTGCCGGTCCACCGCACCGTACCGTGAAAACACTGCATCCGGCACACCGGGTATACAGGAGGATGAGTCATCCAGATAAACATCCGTGAAAACAGCATGACGGACGTCACTGCACCGTGACTGTGACAAACGAAATATTAAATAAAGATAAGAAAACATTAAATAAAGATATTAAAACATTAAATAAAGATATTAAAAATGTTAAAGAAAGAGATTGAAACATTAAAAAAATAGAATAAAATAAAAATAAAGATATTAAAACATTAGAATTAAAAAAAATTAAAAATTAAAATTAAAAAAAAATTAAAAATTAAAATTAAAAAATAAATAAATAAATAAAATCTACCCGGCATGCAATGCGCGGTGATCGCCGAACCTATTTCCCGGTCACCGGGATTCTACCGGACGCCTCCTCTAGCTTCCCAGACGGCTCAACCTCCTCTAGCTATGCTAGCTATAGGAGGTTGAGCCGAGCCGGTCCACCGTACCGGTACCGTGAAAAACACCGGTAATCCGGCACACCGGTATACAGGAGGATGAGCCGTCCAGATAAACATCCGTGAAAACATCATGACGTGACGTCACTGCACCGCGACTGTGACAAACGCGAAACATTAAATAAAGATAATAAAACATTAAATAAAGATAATGATCTTTCGTTTATATGTATGAACAAATGTCTCAAGAAAGTTATTGAATTTAAAAAAAATAAAATAAAATAAAAACTACCCGGCATGCAATCCGCGGTGATCGCCGGAACCTATTTCCCGGTCACCGGGATTCTACCGGGACGGCTCCTCTAGCTCCCGGACGGCTCAACCTCCTCTAGCTATGCTATCCTTCCGTTTTCAGCCCGCGGTCGCGGTCATTTTCACGCGGATTCAGCAGCATGGAGAGACAGGCTGATGGCACCACTGTTTAGCCACTTCATGCTCTCTTTTACGGACGTTTTCAGCTGGCGGTCGCGGTCATTTTTTAGGCGGATGGAGCAGCATGGTTGTGTCGGTTCATTTTACGCCGTTTTAGTGTGCTAAAAGACCCGCTGTCACTCCCAGAGTTTACCCTGACTTGGAGCACTCTGCTGCGGGTGTTTTGACGCTGTGATGCCGGTCATTTTACGCCGTTTCACTGCCTTAAAAGACAGATTCAGCCGGATTTCAGCACTAAAATCCTCCGGAAAGCGCCTGCTATTTTTTCCTCCCTGGGCTGCTGGAGGTCATTTTACGCCGTTTTAGTGTGCTAAAGACCGGCTGGAGGTTGAGCCGCCGAATAAAATAAAATAAAAACTACCTGGCATGCAATCCGCGAGAATGCCGGAACTATTTCCCCGAGAATCACCGGGATTCTAAAGATACGGCTCCATTAAATCCCGGACGGCTAAAACATTAAATAGCTATGCTATCCTTCCGCTTTCAGCCCGCGGTCGCGGTCATTTTCACGATTCAGCAATGGAGAGACAGGCTGATGGCACCACTGTTTAGCCACTTCATGCTATACTTACGGACGTTTTCAGCTATATCGCGGTCATTTTTAGGCGGATGGAATATATTGTGTTTTATTTTACGCCGTTTTAGTGTGCTAAAAGACCCGCTGTCACTCCCAGAGTTTACCCTGACTTGGAGCACTCTGCTAAATAAATTTGACGCTGTGATGCCGGTCATTTTACGCCGTTTCACTGCCTTAAAAGACAGATTCAGCCGGATTTCAGCACTAAAATCCTCCGGAAAGCGCCTGCTATTTTTTTCTCCCTGGGCTGCTGGAGGTCATTTTACGCCGTTTTAGTGTGCTAAAAGACCGGCTGGAGGTTGAGCCGGCCGGTCCACCGGTACCGGTACCGTGAAAAACACCGTAATCCGATAGCACACCGGTATACAGGAGGATGAGCCGCCAGATAAACATCCGTGAAAAACATCATGACGTGATGTTTGCACCGCCACTGTGACAAACGCGAAACATTAAATAAAGATAAGAAAACATTAAATAAAGATATTAAAACATTAAATAAAGATATTAAAACATTAAATAAAGAGAATGAAACATTAAATAAATAGAATAAAACATTAAATAAAGATATTAAAACATTAAACAAAGAGAATAAAAATTAAATGAAGATAATAAACATTAAATAAAGAGAATGAAACATTAAATAAAGAGAATATAACATTTAATAAAGATAATGAAACATTAAATAAATAGAATAAAACATTAAATAAAGATAATAGATGATGTTTCAGCCACCGTGGCATCAACTTAAGATCTTAAAAATAAGAACTTGAAAATGTAAATATATACATATATATATATATCCGTAAATATATTGTGTTTTACCGGCGACTGTGACATGAACAAATGTCTCAATAAAGTTATTGAAACATTAAAAAAAAAAAAATTAAAAAATTAAAAAGTTAAAATTAAAAAAAAAATAAATAAATAAAATCTACCCGGCATGCAATGCCGGTGATCGCTGAACCTATTTCCCGGTCACCGGATTCTACCGGGACGCCTCTCCCTCTAGTTTCAGACAACCTCCTCTAGCCATGCTAGCTAGAGGAGGTTGAGCCGTCGGTCCACCGGTACCGGTACCGTGAAAACACCGTAATCCGGCACACCGGTATACAGGAGGATGAGCCGCCCAGATAAAACATCCGTGAAAACATCATGACGTGATCGTCACTGCACCGCGACTGTGACAAACGCCAAACATTAAATAAAGATAATAAAACATTAAATAAAGATAATGATCTTTCGCTTATATGTATGAACAAATGTCTCAAGAAAGTTATTGAATTTAAAAAATAAAATAAAAATAAAAACTACCCGGCATGCAATCCGCGGTGATCAGCCGAACCTATTTCCCGGTCACTGATTCTACCGGGACGGCTCCCCCAGCTCCCGGACGGCTCAACCCTCTAGATATGCTATCCTTCCGTTTTGTGCCCGCGTCGCGGTCATTTTCACGCGGATTCAGCAGCATGGAGAGACAGGCTGATGGCACCACTGTTTAGCCACTCTATGCTCTCTTTTACGGACGTTTTCAGCTGGCGGTTGCGGTCATTTTTTAGGCGGATGGAGCAGCATGGTTGTGTCGGTTCATTTTACGCTGTTTTAGTGTGCTAAAAGACCCGCTGTCACTCCCAGAGTTTACCCTGACTTGGAGCACTCTGCCGGGTGTTTTGACGCTGTGATGCCGGTCATTTTATCACCGCTTCACCGCCTTAAAAGACAGATTCAGCCGGATTTCAGCACTAAAATCCTCCGGAAAGCGCCTGCTATTTTTTTCCTCCTGGGCTGCTGAGGTCATTTTACGCCGTTTTAGTGTGCTAAAAGACCGGGCTGAGGTTGAGCCGGCCGTCCACCGGGTACCGGTACCGTGAAAAACACCGGTAATCCGCACACTGGTATACAGGAGGATGAGCCGTCCAGATAAACATCCGCGGAAAAACATCATGACGACGCTACCTGCACCGTGATGTGACAAACGCGAAACATTAAATAAAGATAAGAAACATTAAATAAAGATATTAAAACATTAAATAAAGATATTAAAACATTAAATAAAAAGAGAATGAAACATTAAATAAATAGAATAAAACATTAAATAAAGATATTAAAACATTAAACAAAGAGAATAAAACATTAAATGAAGATAATAAAACATTAAATAAAGAGAATGAAACATTAAATAAAGAGAATATAACATTTAATAAAGATAATGAAACATTAAATAAATAGAATAAAACATTTATTAAAGATAATAGATGATGTTTCAGCCTTTCGTGGCATCAACTTAAGATCTTAAAAATAAGAACTTGAAAAATGTAAATATATACATATATATATATATATATATATAAATATATATAAATTATATTATGAACAAATGTCTCAATAAAGTATTGAATTAAAAAAAATTAAAAATCTCAATAAAGTTATTGAATTAAAAAAAAAATCTACCTGGCATGTACGCGCGTGATCGCCGAAATCCCATTTCCTGGTCACCGGATTCTACCGACGCCTCCTCTAGTTTCCAGACGGCTAACCTTGATGCTAGCTAGA
>NC_072471.1:1201357-1205667 GCF_027596085.1 Anoplopoma fimbria | reverse complement strand
TAGGATATAAATAGTTTATTTATTTGTCTTTATGGAAGAACAATAATGAAGTAGTCCATGTATTACATGTATACATAAGTATTAGTGGACATTGTGTGTAAAATATGTTTTAATTGTTAGGATAAATATATGATCATGATTATCTCCCACAAGTATTTATGATAATAACATGAATATAATTAAAGATTATCCCAATATTACTGACCTATTGACCTTTCATATGAGGCCTGAATTCAGTCTAAAAATATAATTTATTTAATTAATTAAAATAAATTAAAAAGCACCCTAAATAGAGAAGTGCTACCATGTTATTATATAAAATATTTATTGATTAAGTAAATTACAGAATATTGTTTTAAGGATACTGCACATATTAAATGTACATAAATACACATTTGAGGTACTTCGTTAGTATTTTGTATCCAGACCTCTTTGTACTTATATTTACTACATATAACAACACATAGCGTTACTGCACTACATTTATTTCACTGCTTTGAGTCACTTTAACAATTATACTTTTTAAAAGTTGTGTTGGTATTTGTCACTATCTTCATTTTTTACAATAAAATCCTACTTTTATATAAATGCATGATAATAATAATAATCTAATTATAGAATCTTAATTACAATTTTCTAATTATAAAAACGTAATTTTACAATGCAGCATGTTTAGAAGTAGAGTTATTACTAATATATATAAATAGTTTATTTATTTGTCTTTATGGAAGAACAATAATGGAAAGTAGTCCATGTATACATGTAATGAGAAGTATTAGTGGACATTGTGTGTAAAATATGTTTTAATTGTTAGGATACAATATATGATCATGATTATCTCCCACAAGTATTTATGATAATAACATGAATATAATTAAAGATTATCCCAATATTACTGACCTATTGACCTTTTATATGAGGCCTGAATTCAGTCTAAAAATATAATTTATTTAATTAATTAAAATAAATTAAAAAGCACCCTAAATAGAGAAGTGCTACCATGTTATTATATAAAATATTTCTTGTTTAAAAAAATTTGCCTCAGTAAATTACAGAATATTGTTTTAAGGATACTGCACATATTAAATGTACATAAATACACATTTGAGGTACTTTACGTGAGTATTTTATATCCAGGCCTCTTTGTACTTATATTTACTACATATAACAACAAATAGCGTTACTACACTACATTTATTTTACTGCTTTAGTCACTTTAACAATTATACTTTTTTAAAAGTTGTGTTGGTATTTGTCACTATTTTCACTATTTTTTATTTTTTTACAATAAAATCCTACTTTTATATAAATGCATGATAATAATAATAATCTAATAATAGAATCTTGAAGTACAATTTCCTAATTATAAAAACGTAATTTTACAATGCAGCATGTTTAGAAGTAGAGTTATTACTACAGTGTGGTATTAGTACATCTATAGTTGTGACTGGTTCAGAAGTACAACACGTTACTTTATGATTAATGAAAACATTAATTAGTTTAATACTAATTCAAAGTCACTGGAAATGTGATTTGCATAGATTAAAGCTGCTCTGGATGCAGTTAGTGATTAATTAATTTTGCTTAAAGGTCAGAAAGGCCTGCAATCCTTTAGGTCCCTCAGATCTTCTCAGTATCTATAAACAATTAAATTGAGTTAGATTCAGTTTCACTTCTTTTTTAAATTACATTATTTATTATAGACGCACATGAGGTCTAAATGTTAAAAATAAATTATAAAATTGCATTTCCTTAAAATGTTGTTCCTATTATTATGATTTAATTACTTTTTCTCATTATGTAAATTCTAATAAATCTTATACTTTAAACATTTTCGGTTATATGTATAAAAATACACTTTTATTGTTTTATTTTTGCTTTTAAATCGCTTCTGCAGAGTGGGAGTCCTGTTTTTGCTGTGTGACGTGGCGTTCTCTGATTGGATGATCGTCTGCTGTGCCGGACCAATCAGCGGCCAGATGAGCCTTTATATTCTGGGCTCCAGTGAGCGGTGATTATTCTTCTTTAATCTAAGCTTAACGAAGTACGTGAAATATGTCTGGAAGAGGTAAGACCGGAGGTAAGACCAGAGCGAAGGCAAAGACCCGCTCTTCTCGTGCCGGCCTGCAGTTCCCCGTCGGCCGTGTCCACAGACACTTGAGGAAGGGTAACTACGCCCAGCGTGTCGGTGCCGGAGCTCCGGTGTACCTGGCGGCGGTGCTGGAGTACCTGACCGCTGAGATCCTGGAGCTGGCTGGAAACGCTGCCCGCGACAACAAGAAGACCAGGATCATCCCCCGTCACCTGCAGCTGGCCGTCCGCAACGACGAGGAGCTCAACAAGCTGCTGGGCGGAGTGACCATCGCTCAGGGCGGCGTGCTGCCCAACATCCAGGCGGTGCTGCTGCCCAAGAAGACCGAGAAGGCCGCCAAGAGCAAGTGAAGCTCCGCAGTGCTCTCAGTCAACACAACGGCTCTTTTAAGAGCCACCCACTCCCTTAAAGAGAGAAATCCTGATAAACACCAAGAATATGTTACGTATTTATTAATAAATAATATGACAATATTAACCTTTTTAAATTACTAGACGCTTTTTGCAGTTAAATACACATTAGGATATAATAGTTAAACATATCAGAGGGTATCCATTTTTACCAATATTCAGTTTAGTAACATTGTTTATAGTTGATATGAAATTAATACATGGAATGTTGCAATAGTCTAACATAATACTATATTATGTCAAACACTGTTATGAGTAAGAATTGACGTAAATACTAATAAACAACAATATTTGGTAGTTTGTGTTATTTATTAAAGTATCATTAATAACAGATACATATTTACTTGGGTAATGTAGTTGGTGGAAATTGACCAAAGTATATTTTGTGATACTTGTAGTATTTGGTACTGGTACTAGTACTTCTATTTTAGCCAGAATTGGGACCTTGATGATTAAATCAGTGTATCTTGTATGCGGAACATATTTGGTTAAAATGAGTTCTAGGTCAATGTCTATGGCATTAAAATCTGGCTCATACATAGGAAGTACATTTCCCTAAATATACTAACATACTTTTATTTAAGTCAGATTTTCATTGCAGCACTTTGTTGCATTTGTGTACAATGAGGTATTAATACTTCTAACCTAGTAAAGGTTCTGAGTGCTTCCTCCACCACTGAAAACTGAATCATGTTGCAGTCACATGTTTTGATTTGAGACTATATATATATATAGATAGATAGATAGATAGATATAGATATATATATATATATATATAGAGATATATATATAGAGATATATATATATATATATAGAGAGAGAGAGAGAGAGAGAGAGAGAGAGAGATCCTGTTTAACTTGTGGATTATAAACAGTAAAATATACTTGTTGTCTGAATGACACATGGTGGACATTTTACATTGGTGTTGAGTTGTTTGTATTAAATGTATTAATTGAATAATTAACTCAAAAAGACTTGTGGTGAATCATAAGTCCACATATTGTCATTGTCTGGACATGTAATTATGTATTATCAGGTATATGTCTTAGAGAATGATAGTTAACAAGGCAAGTCTTTGGAAATGCCAAAGAAACATGTATTTTAGATATTTATTTGGAAAACACTAACTCGAACAGTGAATAAACTGCCTCTAATGATCCACTACTCTTTTATTAACTTAACTGTTAACATTTTCTTTTGTTAAAGGTCTAAGAGGGTTTCTAATTATAAATGTGTTGGATGAAATTGTGGTTGAATGTTATTCATAGCTCAAATTAAATAAAAGCAAAGTCTGTTGCAATCTATATTCTTTTTCATTATTTATGTGTCACTTTGGTTTAAAATACAATGAAATCAAACAGGAGCAGAATACAGAGTACAAATGTTAGCAAAAAACCCCAAATATAAACAACTAAAAGCACACATTCTAATCAAATCATAATTCAAACACATCGTTTGGTACTGCACATTCCAGATCAATACAGATTTATGTAATATATCAAAGTATTTGTGTAATTTCAACACTGTTTAACTAATGAACCAATATTCCTGCTGCAATGTTATTAACCAACCCCCAAAATAAATGAGGATCCCTGTAAGTCTGAATATTGACCTCTGCTCATGAAATGTTTGTGTAAATCCAAACAAATATCTAATATTCTTATATGACAGTAAACACTAACAGGGATCATGTTTCTGTAAAATCAGTCCTTTATTCAATATTGTTTGTAGTCCAATTCCCTAATTTTTCTGTTTTCGAGTGCTGAAGTCAGGTTGAATGTCAGAGGTGGACATGTGAAGGACAGCTG
>NC_072471.1:1196362-1201257 GCF_027596085.1 Anoplopoma fimbria | reverse complement strand
TGACAAGATGAGTGGTCGGGGAAAGGGAGGTAAAGGACTCGGCAAAGGAGGCGCTAAGCGTCACCGTAAAGTTCTCCGTGATAACATCCAGGGAATCACCAAACCCGCCATCCGCCGTCTGGCTCGCCGCGGCGGAGTGAAGCGTATCTCCGGTCTGATCTACGAGGAGACCCGCGGTGTGCTGAAGGTGTTCCTGGAGAACGTGATCCGTGACGCCGTCACCTACACCGAGCACGCCAAGAGGAAGACGGTGACCGCCATGGATGTGGTGTACGCCCTGAAGAGACAGGGCCGCACCCTGTACGGGTTCGGAGGCTAAACGACTGACTGACGTAAAGACAAACAACACAACGGCTCTTTTAAGAGCCACCACATCACCTAAGGGCTCATTTCCTGATCCATCAGTGATATAAACCACGGAGCTTCCACACTAGTGTATCTTAATAATATAATAATATATTACATGCAGAATTAATATGCTGGATGACTTATAAATCAGCCATTTTCTACCAAAATTTAACTAAATACACATAATGAAGTACATGTAAGTGCTGTATTGAGGTACTTTACTTGAGTGTTTTCTTCCCAGGCCACTTTATTCACTCACTTCAACTACATCTAAACAAATACTTTAACTAAATTACATTTATTTTGCTGCTTTAGTCACTTAAAAAAATGGGATTTCTCACTATTTTTATAAATCAATCAGTGGATGAAACAATTATTAGTTCAAAGTTCAAATATGAATTGTCCTTTTACATTTGAGGATATAATCTTAAAGCTAATTACATTTACATAGTTTTAAACAGATGAATAAAGTCAATTTATTTACAGCTATGTAGTTTGTAGTTTGAAAAAATGAAAATTGTGCTTGTAGAAATGGTTTTAGTTAAAGTTTACATTTACTCAGTTGAAATAAAACTTAATTTACTTAAACATCCTCTTGTGATAACCTAGTACTGTTGATGCCACAATACTATCATTATCTGCATAGTTGACTATACAAGTAGAGACATGAATCAAGGTATAATTATTTTATATATTATAGTTGAAAAATGCCATACTATTAAGTTGACTATGTACATTTAAAACAGTAACTATAACAGGAGACACAGGATAGCTCTAGTTAATGCTAAAGAACACTTATAACCTTTTTAATTTGCAATAATACCAATATTTAAATATTTACGTGGAACATTTGCTAAAAGAAAATTGTCGAGGACGGAGAATATTTATCTAGATATTGAATATTTGGACGATATATTATTGTATAGAAATATACAGTATGAATAACCAGCTCTAGTTCCCCTAACCTCCTGTAATCTTTGCTTTTATACATTAATACTCTTAGTTATATGCTGGTTGCTGTATTGTCTTTTTGTTGGGTTAGGAGCTTGGTTAAAATGAACTTTTTGACAATAAAATCAATATTTTACAGTTTATTTACCCTGACTATGCTGCTAATCACACATGTGACTAATGCCTAGTAATTTTATCTGTACTGTGCTTTTGTATAGTTGCTATTTTGTTATTATATCGTTATGAAAATAAGTTTCCTCATCAATATGAACATTTGAGTGTTGCATTTAGATTTTGGTAATTTATTATAAATGTAGCATATAGAGTACTTAAATGATAAAGCTGGCCCTTCCCCAATAAATACACATAAGTTCTCAGTATCCATGTTATAAGTGAAATGTAATATAATTCTGTTGTTATGTGTAACAACTGGACCCAGCTCTTAGAGGCATGTAGGGGGCTCTTAAAAGAGCCGTTGGGGGGTGACTATATCGGGGTCAGGTTAAGCCCTCTCTCCGCGGATGCGGCGGGCCAGCTGGATGTCTTTGGGCATGATGGTGACCCTCTTGGCGTGGATGGCGCACAGGTTGGTGTCCTCGAACAGACCGACCAGGTAAGCCTCGCTGGACTCCTGCAGAGCCATGACGGCGGAGCTCTGGAAGCGCAGGTCGGTCTTGAAGTCCTGAGCGATCTCCCTGACGAGGCGCTGGAAGGGCAGCTTGCGGATCAGCAGCTCGGTGGACTTCTGGTAGCGACGGATCTCCCTCAGAGCCACGGTACCGGGCCTGTAGCGATGGGGCTTCTTCACTCCGCCGGTGGCCGGGGCGCTCTTACGGGCGGCTTTGGTCGCCAGCTGCTTCCTGGGAGCTTTTCCTCCGGTGGACTTACGGGCGGTCTGCTTGGTTCTCTTTATATTTAACCTAATGCTCAGGATTCTTGTAACATACTTAAATATATATAAATACATATTTAGAACAATTTTCTTTTTGAATAAAAACATGTTGGCAAAGTTGTGCATTTACAACGACAGTAATGATCTGTATCACATAAATACTAAACTCAACAGGTGTCTTGTAAAGAAAATCAGACAGGTAAGTGATTATATTACTATAATTATTATTATCTTAACATAGGGGAAATGTGAGAAATAGATGTGAAGAATAGTTCACTCAAATACCAAAATGTAGAATAAAATAAATATGATAACCTGGCAGTTTATAGCTCTTGTGGTGAATCAAATGTAGGTTTATAATATATAATTGAGTGCATTTAGTGTAATTATAAGATGATTTCGTACAATGTCACATTTCAGGATCATGTCTCTCTCAGAAGAAGTGGGTGGCTCTTAAAAGAGCCGTTGGTTTTAAGGGGACTAAGTCAGCGGTTTACTTGGAGCTGGTGTACTTGGTCACGGCCTTGGTGCCCTCAGACACGGCGTGCTTGGCCAGCTCGCCGGGCAGGAGGAGACGGACGGCGGTCTGGATCTCCCTGGAGGTGATGGTGGAGCGCTTGTTGTAGTGAGCCAGACGGGAGGCCTCACCGGCGATGCGCTCAAAGATGTCGCTCACGAAGGAGTTCATGATGCCCATGGCCTTGGAGGAGATGCCGGTGTCGGGGTGAACCTGCTTCATCACCTTGTAGACGTAGATAGCATAGCTCTCCTTCCTGGTCTTTCTCCTCTTCTTGTCCTTCTTTCCGGCGGTTTTGGTCACCGCTTTCTTGGATCCCTTCTTGGGTGCTGCTTTTGCTGCTGCTGGTTCAGGCATGGTTACAGTTCAGGTGTTCTCCGAAAGTATGAGTTGGAGGCGCTGCACTGCTCCGACTTAAACCCCGCATATGCAAATTTGGCTGTGCTGTCCCCACTCTGCCATTGGCTGATGTTCTAGGCGTCAAAGAGTAACTACGCGGAAGTCTCACTCCGCTAGAAGCATGTGATGTGTGTGTCTTTATTGAAAATTATTTGTTATGTTAGGCCTTTATCATTTATTCTTATATACTATATCACAACGTCATAACGATATAAATCACAATAATAAGAAGAAAACAGAATATAAACTATACAACAGTACAGATACAAGTACAAGGCACTCGTTTGAAAAGTGATTTATAACATGTGTGATTAGCAGCAGCATAGTCAGGGTAAATAAACTGTAAAATATTGATTTTATTGTCAAAAAGTTCATTTTAACCAAGCTCCTAACCCAACAAAAAGACAATACAGCAACCAGCATATAACTAAGAGTATTAATGTATAAAAGCAAAGATTACAGGAGGTTAGGGGAACTAGAGCTGGTTATTCATACTGTATATTACTATACAATAATATATCGTCCAAATATTCAATATCTAGATAAATCTTCTCCGTCCTCGACAATTTTCATTTAGCAAATGTTCCACGTAAATATTTAAATATTGGTATTATTGCAAATTAAACTGGCTCCCCTGTAAGAGCTCGCATCCAGTTACAGTTACTGTTTTAAATGTACATAGTCAACTTAATAGTATGGCATTTTTCAACTACAACTATAATATATAAAATAATTATACCTTGATTCATGTCTCTACTTGATATGGGTCAACTCTGCAGATAAGGGTAGTATTGTGGCATGTAACATCAACAGTACTAGGTTATCAAGAGGATGTTTAAGTAAATCAACTTTTATTTCAGGGACTACTGAGTAAATGTAAACTTTAACTAAAATTTATTTACTGCACAATAATAAATTGACATTATTCATCAGTTTAAAGGTGAGCTAAACTCCCAAATTAAGGACAATTCATACTTCTTGAGAAAATGGCTGATTTTTTTGTAGCTGAACCTCTCATTTATAAGTTATCCGGCATATTAATTCTGCATGTAATATATCATTAAGATACACTAGTGTGAAGCTTCGTGGTTCACATTGATAGATTACTTACTATCATTCCTCCAAATGAAGGTCCAAAATAAAACTTCCAAATCTGATTTGATTAATGTATAATATGAAATCATAACCTAATTGGTTATTCCATAATAATAAAGCATTTATGTAATACAACTGTTGCTCACTCTACACACAGTGGTGTTTAATGAGCTTCGTGGTTTATATCACTGATAGATCAGGAAATGAGCTCTTAGGTGATGTGGTGGCTCTTAAAAGAGCCGTTGTGTTGTTTGTCTTTACGTCAGTCAGTCGTTTAGCCTCCGAACCCGTACAGGGTGCGGCCCTGTCTCTTCAGGGCGTACACCACATCCATGGCGGTCACCGTCTTCCTCTTGGCGTGCTCGGTGTAGGTGACGGCGTCACGGATCACGTTCTCCAGGAACACCTTCAGCACACCGCGGGTCTCCTCGTAGATCAGACCGGAGATACGCTTCACTCGCCGCGGCGAGCCAGACGGCGGATGGCGGGTTTGGTGATTCCCTGGATGTTATCACGGAGAACTTTACGGTGACGCTTAGCGCCTCCTTTGCCGAGTCCTTTACCTCCCTTTCCGCGACCACTCATCTTGTCAAGATTTGGTTAGTTTAACGAATGATCAGTTAGCGGAGAGCGTCGGTATTTAAAGTCTGTTTGCGGACGTAGTTGGAAAGCAGACAGCTCAGCCCGCCTTTT
>NC_072471.1:1155368-1196262 GCF_027596085.1 Anoplopoma fimbria | reverse complement strand
ATGAATCGTTGATGACTCGTTCTGAGAGAGCGTCGGTATTTAAAGCCGGTCTGCGGACGTAGTTGAGCTCTGCTGGTCGCCAACATTTTTTCTAACAAAAGAAACTGACAAAACCTTCGCCTTCAAAACAATAAAAACTAGTCATTCTAGTGTGAACATGTTTAATCTTTTACTGACTGAATATGTTTCCCAAATGTATCTTATATTTCACCACATTTAATACATCAGTAAACTACAATAGTGTACTTTACTGATACTATCTGAGTTTATATACACCTTATTTATATCAGGCCTCCGGTTGTTTATTCTATAAATTCTGTAGAACTATTACTTTTACCTATAGTAATTGTTACTACTTATTTGAGTAGTATTATTACCTTAATTATTATACTGTACCATCATACAAACTATACATTATACTGTCTAAATACACCATATTACATTGATATTCTGCTGTACCAACCAGGTAAAATAAATATATGGTGGGTACATGAACTACAGAAGGAACTGAGGTGATAAAAAGTTGTTTATTTATCATAATGAAGACGAAACTACAACAGTTTATAGAAATATCCTTACTGGGAACAATTGGACCTTATTACATCACTTTATTAATATTTAATGGATCTGTAATTGTCTTACTGGGTATTCACTTTTTTTGTATAAATGTCTAACTTGATAGAATTGCTTTGTCAGGCCATGGTGTTTGATTGTTCTGTACTATATCATATGTTTATATCTTATTATGCATTACCGTGAATGTTATGCTATATTACATACAAACAGTATACAAAAGTATATTTACTTAATTATGGTTAATACTGTTTACATTCTTGATTTACATGTACTTGTCATATATCAGTTGTATAGTTTATCATCCACATCTGCAAAACTAGTATTTAACCTTCACAATTTTAACAATATTGCCCCTCAGTGTCTAGTGCACTTATTGAATTTGTATTTGTTTACTGCACTTATCCTATTCGTAGTAGTTTGTAGCACTTATTGTTTTCGTAGTAATTTGCCTCTGCACTACACTTTTGCTCTGGTTTATGCTTTAAGATGCTTGTTTAAGAAAGGAGATGCACTTATGACTTCTGGTGACTAGTAGTTCTCTTGAATACACTTATTGAATA
Organism: Anoplopoma fimbria; assembly: GCF_027596085.1. NCBI lineage: Eukaryota > Metazoa > Chordata > Actinopteri > Perciformes > Anoplopomatidae > Anoplopoma > Anoplopoma fimbria. The sequence continues at coordinate 1,195,126 of NC_072471.1, read as the reverse complement.
AAAGCGTCTGCTAAATGACTAATGTAGTGTTCACCCAATGGTTTCCTAATTTCATTTTCTTTATTCATATCAGTTACTGTACAATTACACAGATCCACACGCTTTTAAACGTGTCTTATGATTATGTACTTACAACTGAAAGCATAGATAAAAGGAAACCAGATGTTTAGTTGGACAACGTGCTAAAATCACATTTCAATTTTCGTTTTGAATAAATGTTGGCAAAGTTGTGAATTTACAACGACAGTAATGATCTGTATCACATAAATACTAAACTCAACAGGTGTCTTGTAAAGAAAATCAGACAGGTGTCTCTCCACATTTGTGTATAAAAATGTATTTAAGTGATTCTATTATCATTATCATGTTAACATGGGGGGAAATATGTGAGAAATAGATGTGCAGAATAGTTCACTCAAATACCAAACATATAAAATAAATGATAACCTGGCAGTTTATAGCTCTTGTGGTAAATCAAATGTAGGTTTATAATACGTGCTGTTTATTGAGTGTAATTATAAGGTGATGTCGTTCAATGTCACATTTCAGGATCATGTCTCTCTCAGAAGAAGTGGGTGGCTCTTAAAAGAGCCGTTGGTTTTAAGGGGACTAAGTCAGCGGTTTACTTGGAGCTGGTGTACTTGGTCACGGCCTTGGTGCCCTCAGACACGGCGTGCTTGGCCAGCTCGCCGGGCAGGAGGAGACGGACGGCGGTCTGGATCTCCCTGGAGGTGATGGTGGAGCGCTTGTTGTAGTGAGCCAGACGGGAGGCCTCACCGGCGATGCGCTCAAAGATGTCGCTCACGAAGGAGTTCATGATGCCCATGGCCTTGGAGGAGATGCCGGTGTCGGGGTGAACCTGCTTCATCACCTTGTACACGTAGATAGCATAGCTCTCCTTCCTGGTCTTTCTCCTCTTCTTGTCCTTCTTTCCGGCGGTCTTGGTCACCGCTTTCTTGGATCCCTTCTTGGGTGCTGCTTTTGCTGGTTCAGGCATGGTTACTGTTCTGGAGCTCTCCGAACGTATGGCTTATAAGCGCTGCACTGCTCCGTCTTAAACCCCACATATGCAAATTTGGCTGTGCTGTCCCCACTCTGCCATTGGTTGATCCTGAGTGACGTCAGTGCCTGTTACTCTCCCAGACTTTAAAGTTGTTCTAGTTGAATTAAAATGTATACTCATATTTATTAACCCTTTTTACAAAATACTGAACGTACATTGTTACATTTTTTATATTTTTTATACAACTAAAATAAATATTTTGACCCCTTTGATGTAGTTATTGTCACTTTATCTATTAATCTATTCCACCATCTATTGTAGATATAATCTGACACGTTAAATGCTTTTTTTAATATATATTTAAGTATTTATCTTCACACTCGAATAATTGTATTTGTAATTAAATAAAAATAACCAGAAATATATGGTTAAATAATAATTGAAAATATGTTGTAAAAAAAAGTAGGCCTATACATAAAATTATTTCCCGTCTTTCCTTTAATTGTTTACATTTTTGTAGTGAATTACTGGATACTTTTATTTGCCCAAGTTAAATTAAACCAAAAAATATAAAGAAATATATCTTTTTTTGATTGAAGTCAACTGATCTCACAATATTTATTTATTTTACATTTATTTAAACAGTTTACTGTAATAACCTCCAGGTTTACTGGAAATTGCTTCATTAAAGCCCACGTGACATATTGAAGGGGCAGGTTTGTTTTCTAACATTGAGGTTGTGTTTTTTAAGGAGGACATTGTGGCAAAATGTAGTTTATTATGTTAAATATCTCTAAATTAAAGGGTTTAACCAAATAAACACAGATAAATAAATACTGTTCACGCTTTGCTGGGTGATGTTTGGAGTTTAAAATAAAGGAAAAATGTCTCCATCAAGTGGATAAAACAACGAAACACAACCAGCCAACAACCACATCTGAGTTTGTTTCAGTTTATTTCATAACTCGTCTGCATAATATTATCAACAATTTAACAAACAAGGATTTCTTTTCCGTTAAAAACACAATGTAACATTGACGGGATGAGGTTTAAACATGTGATACACTTAAACCACTTATACACAGAGAACGTCAGAAACTTTTGGCTTTATTCAGACCAATTTGGCAGCGTTGTTTTGGGGAATGGCGTCAGTAAGAAGGTACTTGATGGACGGAGGCAGCTTCACGGATGATTCACACACACAGGCAGTAAAGTCTACGGACTCCACACAGAAAAAGGAAACTACCTCCACTACTGTTGGCAGAACACGACATCCTCCGGGTGGATATGAATGTTCAATTTAAAACCATGCATTTAGAAATAAAATAAAAAATACACTTTGCAGGTAATACGCCTACAAAAAAAAGTCATTATTTTTTTGATTTGATGGAAACAAAAAAGGACAACGAACTCCAGTTTGTGCCTCTGACAGGATCAGATTTTTACATAATGAGTTCTTTTCAAGAAATAAACAGCTGTGTTTTCAACAAAAAACAGTCAGACTTAAATACGTGGCTCTAAATCTACTTTAGGTTACTGCGAGGAACTTTCATTTTGTGTTGAATTTGGTGGTTCCTGGGTTTCCTTGACCCAAACAAAGATGGCTGCCAGATAACTGATGAACATTTCTTTGTTATCCTACTAGCAGGATAAAATACTTTTTAAGTATTTTAGAATATATATTTAAAACAGCAACAAGTATTGTCAAAGCTGAGGTTACTTCAAGGTGCTTCTGCATGATTTCATCTGATTTCACCAGAATCCGACCCGGTGGCTCCGATGACGAGCTTTAAGAATAACTATATAGAAACAAACAATCTTCTCTCTGATGGTCTGGTTTACTGACGGAGGCCATTGAGGATCAGGACTAAACTGAGACTGATTCAGGACCAGATAAAAGTTCCTCGCTGTAACTGAACAGTTTCAAAAGAGTCTTTTTTGAATGAAAACACAATTCTCAAATGTGAAACGTCGATTCCCTTAAAAGGCACAAACTGAGCCACCGATGCGTTTAGTTATTGGTTTCATAATAAAACTGTGTTGGTGTGTATGTGAGGTATATATGGGAGCTAATGGAGGATGTTATTTTAAGGATTTAAGGGATAAGGCTGGACATCTCCGATCTACACAGTACAGGGATAGCAGCTTCAAGGATACACAAAAACATTTCACAACTGCAGAAAACAGGATTGAAACGACAAAACAGGAATTACTGTAAACGCTCAAATATTGGCCCGAGTCTTTAGAAGAAAGAGGAATTATTTTTCTTTTTTTTAAAGTATATTTGATCAAATCAAACCATTCCTCTTTTATGGCAGTGTTACCTTCTTGTTTCCTCTTTTGCCCTTTCACATCAAAAGCCTTCCATTTGTACAGGGACCATAATAGCTTCACTTCCATTGTAAGACTTTTATTGTGAAACATTTAAAGGAGTTTTATTTTCAGTGATAAAAGCACAGAAAAAAATATTTTTTTGTTTTAATTTTTAAACTATGGCATCAAACTTCCTTCTTATATTTACTTCACATTTTATGGTTTGCAAAAATTCAAGAGCATATCTTAAATGTCCTTTCTTTTCTCACAAGTTTGTGAACGACAGCTAACATAATAGACCAGATCTACTGTTAGCTAAGCTAGTAGCGACCTAACCTCTGTCAACAAGGCACAAATCTACCGTAATATTATTAAAGGGGCAAATGCTTTGTTCTCGTCGTCAATCATATGGGGATGATGGTAGAGATGGGAAATGTTTGACAGCATATACGTCTCTCTACGTTACTCCTCAGTACAAATATGGTCACTTCCTGTTGACTGGTTGCAAAAAAAACAACATGGCGACTGCCATAATCCAAGATGGTGACGGCCAAATCGCCAAACTCAAGGCTTCAGAACTTCAATCCACAAACCAACGGCTGACGTCACAATTACTACATCCAGCTCTAAAGCTACAGTCTATGAACTACACTAACATAGTTAGCTTGCCCTGCTAGCTAGCTGGCTATCATTTTACCTGATGTATTTCATCAGCAACTCTTTTTATCAGCCAGGATGAGAGAAACGAGTGAGACCTTGTTTTGGATTTGCATCCTGATAGGAAACACACAGGAAACGTAGCTTCCACTTTTAGATGTGAAGTCTCTCTAATTAACAATTTCACAGTTTTATTCTTCAACAGTTTTACATCAAATTGCATTTGTGTAACATTATCTTTTAAATTGACAAATTGATATATCAGTCAAAGTTGACCTTCTCTGACTCTTCTTTTTGTTTACAACCTTTAATGTCGGATGAGACCTCATTTACTTTACTTACCATAAGGTAAGTGAAGGAAATTTGTAGTGTAGAAATCTTCTAAACTGTATTGATTCAAAGATATAGGTCGGGGTCTACACTGTTTGGCTGCCCTTTAAGTTTAATCTGAGTTTCCACTTTTCTTAACAAAATCAGCCTTTTTGAAAAGCACAATTTCAACAAAGAGATCAACTACCAATAATCTGGCATGTTTATGTCTACTGAAGTTATATTAGATATCATATCTTGACCTCTGGGAAGAAGATATGGTGAAGACAAGATGTGCATGAATGTGTTGAAATGTTGTTGAAAGCTCTGCAGCTAATCATTGGCCCTTTGCGGTTTGATTTCGGAACAAACTTTACCTCCTGAGATTGTGCTTTGTATAGAGCGGAGACTCAGTCATTTTTTGGATGTTTACAGCTCCAAAACGGCAGTAACTCCCAGACGACATGAAGGCATCTTACGATATTGATGACCCAACAATCGGTAGTAAATACCAAATTTACGATTATTTTGTCTTTTGAGGAACTTCTTTGTGCTACTTTGGTGTTCAATAGTTTGGTGTTATGGCCAACATCTAACCAACCATTCAGATTTATAACCAGCTTCTAATTCTCTATGTTATCCCCATTCCTTCATTCCCAATCACTGGAGCCATTAATGGGCTTTTATTTGAGCATTCACAGTATTTCCTCTCCCATTCTGGCGAACACACACTCATTCATTGTTCTCACCGTCACACGTACTCATGCCACTTATAGTTGCTTGATTTGATATGTAGGAGGAAGTACAAAATAACAGCAAGAAGAACAGGCCACACAAAGGTAGAGAAATACTAAATACTTCAGATTCAAGCCCCTGAACAAAGACAGTAGAAACCGAAAAACATCGTTCATAAAATCCAACAGCTGAGACGAGAGGAGCCCGTGGTGTCGGCCCCAGACGGAGAGACCCTGAATGCATCTTGCTGTTGGGGACACTGGTGTGTTTTCTTTATATATCTGAGATAGACTATGGCTTTGGCTCCGGTCAGAGCAGGAGGAAGGGTAGTCCAGGGAAAACTAAACGTGGACGAATTCAGCAACAACCAAACGTCCTCTCTCCCGTAAAATATGTTTTTTTGTCCTTGTTTTTTTCCCCTCCGCTCATTTGTCTTTCATCATTTTAGAAAAATAGAAATCAGGAAAAACATTGTTACAAAAATAAACCAAAAAGTTCGTCCAAAGTCTAAATCCACACGACAACTTCACATAAATATGGACTGATATTGCACAGCGAGGGATTTTCTTCCGATATGAAGTAAATCACTAACACAATTTGTAGAAAAACAAAAAAATGAGCACGTTAGGACGTTAAAATGATCAATATTTGCATTTCCTGGTTAGGTTTTTTTTTTTTTTTTTTTTTACTCCAGAGAGGAAAAAGTGTGAGTACGATCCCAGGCCCTCCTACATCAGGCAAATCAATCCTCTGAGTCCAAAGAAAAACAAAAAAACAAAAAGCGAAAGCTTCAGAAGTATCACTGGTGATTTTTTGGTTGAAGGCACAGAGTTCCAAAAAAAGTTGGTGGATGCTGTTTGTTGAAGGGCAGCAGCAGTTTTGTGTGTTTTGCGTGTCCCGGTGGAGGAGGTTTCCTTTCGGGGCGGATCGACTCTTCTGATGATCGGAGGGCAGGGCGTCAATTCTCTGTGGAGACAAACAAACACAGGACAGGATGTAAGATTTAATGTCTCATTTCAGAAGCCAGAGTGACTGAAAATGGTGAATAACAACTCAGTTGGACTCCAAAAGTGTGTTGAAAGCCTCACACCAAAGTATCGTATTATATCTTACGAAAAAGTCCCTTTTACGTGCGTTTCCCTACTAAAGTCCAGCAACATGTGTCAAAAGCAGTTTGTTGAAAATTAACTTCCATCTTCAGAAGAAACAAATCAGTTAGGTTTATGCAACAAAACTACTTGGTTAGGTTCAGTAAACGATGGAGAAATACTTCTTTAGGTTTAGGAAATGATGGTTGTTTTGGTTAAAATAACTAAAGAACTGCAAGTTAGGTGAACAAATAAATCATCGTTAACTTATTGTTTCATATGGAGAAAAACATGCAACTCCTAGGTGACTGACAAGTTTTTTGTTTAATATGTTTAATTTGTTAGCAAACTTTTTCACATCCAGCAGTTACAGAGCAACATGAAGGTCCATTAGTCTCTCTCTTTTTTATCTCTGTTTTGGTCTCCACCACCTCCTGAGGGAAAAATCACTCTCTTTAACTGCTAAATGCTTCACTTTATTAACCAGATAGTTTCTAACTGAGTCTGTCTGCTGTTTGATGCTGAGTAATAGTGAACAGTGTTTTTTTCACAGATTCTTCTTGATCATTTTGTTATTGTAAGAATATTGATTATAGCACATTTCTGATTGATCACAGTAAATTGAGATCAACACAGAAATCTGAGCAGGAAAATAAAATAAAAGGCAGAAAACAAGAAAACAGTAGTTGCAGAGTCATGTTTTATTTTATGAATCTATTTGTTAAATAGATGTTCTGGTTTTCAAACAATGATCGTTGGTCCCTGATTGGACCAATACTCAAGATGTTTTCCAGACTTGAACTCTGTGCAAAAACCGAAGCTGTGAGATGGCCTGAGTTCCATCCGACAGCTTTAAAGAAGAAGTGGGATGTTTGGGTTGAAAAGGTTTCTCTCAGTGGGAGTATTTCTATACCAGTCCTCCCACCCCCCCACCTTTCAACCACTTCCTCGAAGTTAATCCTGCCCACAGCGGCAGATGGTGTCGGGGAGTTTCCACGGCTGTTAGTTATGAATGATTGCATGGTCTTAGGCATTAAGTTGGATCACTGTAATCCCACTGCAGCATATGCAGCCGGCCTGCAGCGCCAAATCCAGCAGGCAGAGGAACTTCTCCTCCTTCACTTTTCGCCCTCGGAGGACGCCACGTGGTGTCAACACGGCCTCCAACATCCCTCCCTGCTCTACAAACACACCCGTGTGTTTGTAGATGTTGACTTTGTGATAACACACACAAACAAAGCAAGAGTGTAAAAAATAAAAAGATCTATGTCTCAACTTACTCATGCAAAATTCCCACCAAAGGCAAGACAATCGATATAGAATCCTGCAAGAATGAGTCCTGAAACCAGACATGACTCAGCATTTTTATACTTCCTGTTCTCGTCTGGAAGTATATGTGTTTTTTGAATGTGCTTTTTTTGGGTTAGATGTCTAAAATAAGAATGGAAATGCATATTTTCACTAAACAGTCGCCAAAACTACAACGTTCATCACAGCCAGAAGCTGTAAGACGGTCATTATTGTCAAATTTTCATCTTTCCGAAACACATCAATGCTTCCATCAGAAAAAGCAACCAAAGCAAAGCTGAAAATTTTGATATTTCATCAAAAATATTTTATTCTACATGTCTCATTTAAAATCTTGTAACAATATTGCTTTAATCAGATTCTGTAAAAAACATTACATTCTGAGCTCCTCAGTGAAACTATGAAGACATGATTGATTCATCTGAGACCAACAGTCATGTGACAAAACAATCAGTGAAACTTTGACTGAACTTCAGGCTGAACACAGAGCAGAGAGGAGAGGCTGAAAGTAGAGGATGTTAAATTGGAAATAGTTCAATATATATAAAAAGTGAGGACTACATTTTTTTTCCAACATTGGTGACACTTGTGGTCACTTGGAAACATGTATGATATATAGTTACGTAACTTAAAGCTAAAGCTACGGTGACAAACAAGCAAGAGTACTCTAGATTTAAAAATATCTTCCAGTAAAAAGTAGATTTCCCTCAGAGATGTAATGAGAAGAAGTGTTAAAGTAGTAGAAAATGGAAAAACTCAAGTACAAATTACTGGAAACTGTACTTAAGTAGAGTACTGGAGTAAATGTACGTCCCAGCATTGTGCTTCTTCATTCATAACAAAAACAAATCCCTTCACCTTCCTGTGACCTCGCTGCTTCTTTTTTTTCTCTGAATGGTTTAATCATTGATTATCCAGCGATTAATCAGCCTTAATCACTGCGACAGATTCAGGATTATTTATCTCAATGGGTCAAATCTCAAACTGGGAGTCAAGTCCACTAAAAAGTAAGCGCTGTATAAAATGTGATTTGGGACATTGTTCAATGCTTTTCAGGAAAAAGTTATATTATAACAAACAGCTGTTCTGTTCAGATATTTACTTATAGATGGTTGTAGAGCTCCTTAATGGCTTAAACTCAACTATAAGGTTTAAAACATTAAAATATCTTAGATGTAAATTCACATGTTCTTCATTCAGTTTTTGATGAATTCATACTTTTGTTCAGTCTTTCAGCTTGTTATTGTTCAATGAATCAGAACAAATTCAATATCAAAAGTTAAATATATGGAGTTGTATGCATGCTCTGATCGCAGATTGATATTTTGCATGCACACCAATTCTTTATTTTTTTAAAAATGTGTCACCTGATTAAAAAGCAAAACCACTAAGAAAAACATAATTCTATGAGTCAATATAAGTAAGTCTGTGATGTTATGTGACAGAACGCCATCAGTAAAAACTCACTTAAACGGGACATGAACGCCGGTCTTCTGTTCGTTTGAACACAACTCCCATCATAAAAAACATCTTATGAAAATACTCACTGGAGCACCAAATGTGGATTCATCCGCCGCTGAAAATAGTCCCCAATAAAGGCACTATTTCCTCCTATTTGTTTGATAAAAACTACAATGACGACCCTTTTTAGCAGATTACTGATGAAACTATATATAATATATGTGTTTTAAAGATCTACGTCTTAAGTAGGAACCGAGGACCACAGGAAGTCAGTGTTGTTGGATTTGGGTCTTTTTTTATTGTATTTAAAATATATATTAAAACAAATACAGCATGGATTGTAGGTGTATTTAGTCCCAAAAGCGACCACAATTAAATTAAAGATGCTGATGTTTTCTGTGGATTATGATAAATATCTTAAATTTTATTTTATTTCCATTGCTGAAAACATTAACAAATTAATAAATATGTACAGACCTGATCTGTATGGCTCATATTTGTTTGATTCATGTCATTTATGTTTTTCATTTCCTGTTTTATTTTGTTAACCCACCTCCCCTCTTGTTTCAGATCACTTCCTGTCCTTTTGTGTTAATCATCTGATGCCTGATTATTTTCACCTGTCCCTCGTTAGTCACCTCCACCTCCACCTGTTCACACACATTGTTGTTGCTGATTGGAGATTTCTTGTTTCTGTCATCTCTACCTTCCTGTCCTTAACTTTGTCATTAACCAAGAAATTCTACCCAAGTCCTAGCTTTGTGAAAATGTGTTTTTATCTTAATATTTGTTATATAGAATAAGAAACACTTAATTATTCAGTTTATTTGAAAATTAAAAATCTCCACATTTGAGGATAAATCATTTTCACTGGACAACAATGTAAAGTAAGATGTCCAAAAGCTTATGTGGCCTAATTAAAAAAAGTAATAATTGCAATTTTGTGCTATATTTCTTCATTGTTGGTATTTAAAAAGTATGATAGCATGTTTCAATATCTTCAGAAACCTTTGAAAGTCTCATGTTTATCCACTAGGTGGTGCTGCAGTATTTCTCCAGTATTTCTCTCTTATGTTGGAGTTTAATTTTGGGGGTTTTCAGACGAGAGAGCTGCTCTGGTTTGTTTACATCACAAGTAGTTTCCTCTTTACATTGTTTGCATAATAAAGACTCTTTTTTATTTCCAGGAATCATTGAAACCTCGAGGATCATATCATAAAAACCCTTAGTCATCATTAAATCTTGAGGATAAACGTCTTGTTTCTGAGGAAACTCTTTATTAAATGTTTAGATTGAGGGAGTGATGTTGCATTTTAAACCTCTGCAGATGTAATTTTGTATTAAGATGAAAACAGTGACATTTAGTTTCTCTCTCTCTCTCTCTTTCTCTTTCGCTCCAGCAGTCTTTTTCCCCTCTGGACTATTTTAAGCTTGAATGTGATGAACGAGTCGTGTGTCTGACGATGCAAAGCAGATTAAAATGCAGAGATGTGTTTACGTATGTTGGTTCAGTGGAGGAGTCACAGCTAAAGACGAAGACGATGTCCTACATGTCTGACGTTTACACGGTGGGAATATATGCACAGAGAAAACTGTGTGTGTGTGTGTGTGTGTGTGTGTGTGTGTGTGTGTGTGTGTGTGTGTGTGTGTGTGTGTGTGTGTGTGTGTGTGTGTGTGTGTGTGTGTGTGTGTGTGTGTGTGTGTTAGATTTGATGATTCACTGCTCTGGTTGTGAAACATCACGCTAACCTGGAGGGTGTTTTCATTTTTTTTATTTTTTTCTGCTGTCAGCTTAGAGAGTAGAGGAGGTTTAATGCTTTTTTTTTTTGTTCTTTTTTGGGATTTATTCATAGTTACCACGGTAACCAATTTCCATACTGAAAAAAAGTGTGTTTTGACCTTGACTTTAATAATAGTTATCTTAATCATAATATAATAATATAACAACAATACTGCTGGAGGTCATTCGCTCCAATCATCACATCAAATCTTCGCACAATATGACTAAAAAAGTAATACCGATATTAAGCTTTAAGTAAATATGAAGTGACAGTCAAGTATACCCATCAATTAATAACAAATATCACCGACAATCAATATGATTAGCTAAAAGTATATAATAATATAATAATACATTATCATCGTGAAAGATTAAAAAAGAAAAAAGTATAACCTTGAGATATAATAATGATAATAATTGGATAATAATGATATTAATATTTAAATAGTATTATATTATGAGTACTATTATTAATAATACTACTACTAATAATAATAAACAAATTAACTGTATCATTATGAAAAATATGTAAGACAAATATTATTATTTTTAAACTTAAAAGACAACAAATAATAACTAACATGACAAGAATACACTTTTTTTTTAAAGAAAGTTTTCTTTTAATCTTCACATGTGGCGTCAACTTATACTTTATTTTTGTCAGTCCAGAGTTTTGCCCTGATGGCAGAATTTAAGCAGAACTTCCTGGTCCTCTCAGGATGGACTGACTGGACGCTACAGTGACTCACTATCGCCTCTCCAGGATACAAGTGGTATTACAAGACGTGACGGGTCGGGGCTAGCTGGTTAGCATGCTAACTCGACACTGTAACTTCCCCACATTCTGGTGATGTATGTAGTTCAGTTTTTGAATGTTTTTAAAACAAAAAATTCTAACCAGATCAAAATTATTCTTTATTTGTGTATTTACATATTCTATAATGTGGTATTTAGTCGCTTCTGGTCCTCCATAAATATACTTTAATCCAGCGTTTATGCTCCAACTATTTTAAACAAACTCTGCTATCAAAGTCTGCTCCAACTCTCACTTCAGTTCTCAGATTGTTCGTGTCGTACTGGCATTGGACAATTTTGCAATGTATTGCTTTTTTTTTTGCGACTAATATCTTCCACAGCAAAGTAAACATAAATATTAAAGAACATTTAAGATATTGAACATAATCCACAGAAAACATCAGCATCTTTAATTTAATTTTGCACACTATTGGGATTCCATACACCTACAACCCATACAGTCGTTTTATCAATAAAATGTATTTAATATTCAGAGTCTTTGGTTTTAATTAGAGTATATATGAAATTAATAAAAAAAAATAAAACCTAATTTTAGGTTGTTCAGACTGAATATCTATAGCTGAGATCAATGTTTCTACTTTAAACAACATAATGTATCCCCGGGTCTTAAAAACTGAAATACACGAGATTTGGAACATTTAAGATATTGGATACAATCCCTCTATCCGCAGCTTTACTGCAAAAATATCAGTGTTGACATTTAAAATAGCAGAGACCCTCCCTGACCTCTGGCTGTGAAGATGGCCGGCGGATCACGCAGCAAGCTCGGCATTATGTACTTAATAACTAGACGCTGCAAATCCCAACAGGACGGGTCCGTGTCATCAGTCGGCCCGACGCTGCAGCGCTGCAGGACTTAACTTGAGCCAAAGTGTTTTTGCAACCATTACACAAATACCACCGCAGTTTTAAAAAGGATCTGCACACATTTCAGACCTCAGCAGGGGAGTAAATAAATAAAACACACACGCACAACTAAAATCTGGATGCATAAATTGACCGTATCCAAATCTGTTTTCACACCCAACCTACGTAATCCGTGGACGGTCTGGATGTTATTTCGCACAGACGGGAATTATGGGAAATCTGACAGTGACAGGCACTCAAGAAGAGGCCTGCAGCTGTCACGGTATATTCTACACATACGTGTGGGCTTTAAAGACGCATGTTGGTGGAGCCATAAAAATAGAAAGCAGTTATTAAAGATGTGTCAGATTTTGACGGACATGTCTGACGTGTCACTAAAGTAGTTATAAGTGGATTTATATCAAAAGGGTTTGTTTTAGCCCAAAAAACAGTGAATGAACCCTTTTCTGCAAAAAAGAAACGTGAAACTTTGCATCGTGCACCATGAATTCCTTGAAACTAAAGAGGAACAAAGCATTCACCAGGGTCTCTGTGTGAATGTGTAACACCATGAACTAAGTCTTTAAATGTCCTGCAGTAAAAAACTAGCATAGCAAGCTAAACGTCAACACAAGCCCTGACCAACTTTTCTTCCAATAGCAGCTTAATGCATGAAAAACAACTTTAGCCTCGAAACAATAAATAAACATCCCTATAGTCACTTTACAGTTGCTTTAAGTAACTTATTGTCACATAAAGCAACAAAATCAAACAGACTAAGAGTCTAACTGCTCTTTGAGACTGCACTAGCATGCTAACATGCTGACAATAATAAACCATTCTTCCTATTGCTGACACGCTGTGAATGCAGCACCGATGTTAACCATATTAGTTCAACACGTTATTATCGGTACAGAACATAAAGTCCAGCTGAGGCTCATGCGTGTCTTTAGTACTGCAGGTGTTTTGAAATACACCAAAGTATTGGAAACACTAAATGTTGCTTTCAAGAAAAGTCCAGTGGATCAATAAAGTTATTATGATTCATCCTCTGCAAATAAGTTAATGGTAATCCATCAAAAAGTTGTCCAGATATTCAGTCTGGACCAAAGTGGTGGATTGATAAACATTACCATTGTTAGAGACATATTTTTGCATGGCTAAAAATGTCATAATTTATCCGAAGAATCAAGAACCAATAGTTCAGAACATGCAAAGAAATTAAATTTAGAAAAAGTGCAAGCTCCTAAAATAAAACTAAATATCCTTTTAAACACAGTAGAATCCACTTTATAGGTGAGTTAACTTAATCCATAAGTACTGAATTTATGTATTTATTTATTTATCAGTGTCATTGCACTTTAAAATAAAATAAATAAAATAATTATAGTTAATGGATGCAGTATCCTTTTAAAAAGTAGAATGATGATCTCAGGAGGTTTTGTTAAAATATCTGCTCCAGTTCTCTCTCTCTGAGATGAATGGAAGAACACTCGACAAAACCCACGACTTCACACCTTCGTCCTCAGAGGGACGTGTGATGGAGACGAGCTGCAGAAACCGACTTCATCCTCGACACACATGCTGACGTCTCTCCATCAACGAGGCTCAGTTTCTGCAGCGGTTACGTCACAGAAATGGCCGAATCACAGTCGTTGTGCCTCTCGGTTAATGTGTCCAGGATTAGGTAACGCTTCACACGCAAGTGGGGGAAAGAAAGGACGGCGTTTTTACAACAAAAACACTGAGAATCATCTCCGTCTCTGCAGCTCTACAGAGATGTTTAGCCTCTTTAGCTCAGAGCTCTGCTGCACAATATACATCCTATAAATCATCTTTATATACTGAGAGAAACTGAACTTCTTCTATCAACACGTTGTGATTTAACATGCATGAAAACTGTAGATGCTGAATGCTAAATGTTCCTTAGCATATACATTCTGCTCATTGCAACTAAAGCATTATTTCACACTTCAGTAGTAATGTTTATGCACTGACTGCACTTGTTTTCAAGGTTACAGAAAACATGTTACAGGGTGTTTTTGCAGCCTTAAAATAAACACACGTAGGACTTTGTTCCCCGGAAACATTCGCAATGCATGTCCCTAAAAAAACACAAACATATAAGAAGAATAGAATAACAGTTATTACTTGTAAAAGAAATAATACTGACACCATTGCAAAATAGAATATAATAGCAATAAGAGTAAAGTGAATAAATAAACTAAAATAATTCAACTAAAATAGAGTAATAAATATGAATTGATATTAAAACCAGAGCCGAATGGAAACTAAAATAGAAAGTAACATTGATGTAGTGGAGTAGAAGTACAAAGTGGCATAAAATGGAAGTACTTGTACTTGTACTTGTACTACAGTGCTTGGTTTAAAGTCCTTGGCTACATTGCTGCAGTACAAACCATCCCACACGGAGTCACGTCTGCATCAGAGCTGACACACATCTGTGACCAGCACCAACAGCAGTTTTTCGCCCCGAAGCTTTATTGGAAGTTAACGGTGGCCGACCGGATGAAATTCAATCAAGCGCGGCTCGCTGTGATTGGCCGAGCTGGAGTCACGTGACCTCCCCCCCTCGTCTCCTCATGTGCCGTGACACCACCACCAACAGCAGCTCTGCTCTGATTACTACAAAACACACACACACACACACACACACACACACACTGGACATCTCGTCTATTTATATCTTGGGGGGGTTTTGGTGAATATTATCACTGAGCAATCAAATCTGGGACTTCATGCGTGACTGATGTGGCACATGGAGTCGAACGTGCCTCTGAAGTCCGTCACCCGCAAAAAAATATATAAATGAAGACAGAGATGCAATGACGCAGTTGTGCCACCTCGTCTGTGGATAATGAAACAGGATTTTCCCACTTTAAGACCCTAAAAATAGCGCCCAAATTCTTCAGGGAGAGAACGGGGGGCGTCCGTTACTTTACATCCATTCATCTGAAATAAAGGGTTCAGGTCCAGAAACCAGGCCTCATCCTGTTACATCACAATCTATCTGTTTGTGTTCAGTACACAGAATATCTGACGTGAAAATGAAAAAACATCTTCAAATATTCGATTGCATTTTGATAAAAGAGCTTCTTTTCGATTTGAAATCGGCGCACAATGCATGCTGGGTAGATTTGTGCTCGACTCGCTCTGACATCATGCACCTGTGAACAACGATAACCTTTGCAGTTGCTTTCAAACCAGTGCATGATGGGAAACGGCAAGCTGTCTCCAGATCAAGAACCTGATTGGCTCTTAGATTTGACAGCAAACACCACGTTTTGTAGAAAATATATTTTTTTCTGGTAAATGTAACATTTAAGGCTCGATTGCTGAAGGTTTAATCTAAAAACATATATTATGTGATTAATAATAATAATAATAATAATAATAATAATAATAATAATAATTAATAATAATAATAATAATAATAATAAATAATAATAATAATAATAATAATAATATAATAATAATAATAATAATAATAAATAATAATAGCAATAATAATGATAATAATAGTAATAATAATAATAACAATAAGCAAACAAAACGAGCAGCAAAGTGTTTCACAGGTGACATAAAAAGAACAAAAGATCAAATACAATGCAGATACACGCCCATTTCCACGTTAATATATATTTACAAACACATATCTAAACAAATCTAAACAAGTTCTGTCAAATCTAACAGGAAGTATGAAGTATGATGTAAGCATTCTTCACAAATTACATGTTCAAGGACAATCAGAAATAAGAAAATCTGAGGATTATAACCGTTTTTAAAGCTTCTGGTTGTTGTTTTAGCGATTGTTTCGGGAAAACATACTTTTCAATCCCGCCGGCTGTTTTTTGGGGGTCAGGGGGTTAAACTCAGAGATGTGATGTCACACGAGACATAGAAAGACGAAGCGCTTCACGTCTGATCTGAGATGTTTGACACTCATGAGGACGGACTGCGAGCTGGAAAAGATTCTCCTCAGTTTGACCTTTGGTTGAATTCATTACGCAGCACCACCGAAACGCTGCACATCCAGTCCTCTGACCTTCCTCACTGTTCCTCTGAGGAAGACGAGCTGTTTGTCTGACTGAAAGCTTCATTTATTACTGTTTGTCTTATCCTTCTAAAGTTTGTCTCTTTCAGAAAAAATTCCGGAAAGAATTTGATCCAGTACCTTGATAGACCTTTGACCCACAATCCTATGCACAGCAGATGTATGAACAAGAGGGTCAAAGTTCAAGGTGCCATGTTATGAGCAGACGGAAACCTCTGGTTCTGTAAAGTGAATCCAAAGCTGCATTCTCTCTGCTGTCCACCAGGGGGCGACTCCTCTGGTTGTATAGAAGTCTATGAGAAAATGACTCTACTTCTCTCTTGATTTATTCCCTCAGTAAACATTGTAAACATGAGTTTATGGTCTCAATCTCTAGTTTCAAGTCTTCTTCAATACAGCATGATGTTCATTTAGTAAATGATGCTCCATTTAGAGTCAAACAGACCATAAAGCATTCCTTTCGGGAAATCTTTGAGCAACTAAAAACAAATGAAAATGTTTTGCAGATCTGTCTAATAACACATAAATATTTAATTATTTAGTTGATAAAAAACGCTGCAGTTCCTATGAAACATATTTGCTAATAAAAACTTGCTGCATATGAACATATTTAGTAGGTGACCGTTGTTTTAAAGTGTTAGAAGTGAAGCATGTGGGTTGTTCAACATAATAAAACAGCTTATCACCCAAAAAAGAGTGCCAAATAAAGAGTCTCACTTTAATAAACATGTAAGAAATATTTCTTTACAAAATATAGTGTAAGCATCAAAGCCCTTATAAAGACTTGCAGCCAATTAATCTGCTTTAAATGTACTTTTCATTCATTTCTTACATTTCCATGTGTTGTTTTTATTTCCCATGTTACAGTTTTAGTTTAAACATATGTACAAGTACCATTTTTGACCACCTCTCCCTTCTCTTTTATATATATTTTCTTTCTTTCTGTATTTTCCCGCCTACGTATTATTTAACCGCCCAACCTGACCTCTGATCTGTCAGACAGACTGTCTGCCGCTCGATGCTCGGCCCGCTGGCTGTCATGTTTCTGCAGAGTGAAGCCATGCAGACGGACAGTTCCCACCGCCTCCTGCATTATGTAAACTCGTCACGTTTACATGATACCGCCGGCGCTGAAACATCCCCATGTGACCATATGGAGGAGCTCCATTAGATGCTGTTACCCAGTTTCATCCGGCCGGTTTCACTATTAAAAGGTTGGTTTGTCCTAATTACAAAAAAGCTAATTTTATCATTTGCCTCTTGTGGTTTCTATCAATGAGGCCAGTTCGAGTTGAATTGATCCAGTTTTAAAGTACCTGTAGTGCTATTTATCAGTCTAGTGTTGGAGATAGAGATGTCTTCCTTCTTTTTAAAGGTTAACAATTAAAAAACTATGGCAGAAAAAAATTGTTTCCACATGGAACTGCTCACAACTAGATCGGTGGATTAATTTCAGTAACCGGGTCAAGTTCAAGACTGACTGATTAGAGGTGGATGTAGTTGTCATGACATAAATCACATCTTTTGAATCCTCAATATTGGCGTTTTGTCCGTCGCCATGTTGATTTTTGCAACCAGTGAACAGGAAGTGACCATATATGGACTGAGGAGGAGTGACGTAGAGACGCCGTATACGTCTCTGGTGTGGACCTGTCAATCAGTGTGTAGCCCCGCCCTAAAGCATCCCCTGCTTTATGGTCTGTTTGACTCTAAATGGAGCATCATTTACTAAATGAACATCATGCTGTATTGAAGAAGACTTGAAACTAGAGATTGAGACCATAAACTCATGTTTACAATGTTTACTGAGGGAATAAATCAAGAGAGAAGTAGAGTCATTTTCTCATAGACTTCTATACAACCAGAGGAGTCGCCCCCTGGTGGACAGCAGAGAGAATGCAGCTTGTTGTCGCCTTGGTTCAACATATCCTCGTACAACAGTTCGTTTGATATCTTATGAAAAAAGTTATTCCACATTTTTTGTGCGTTTCTCTACAAATGTTGAGTAACACATGTCAATGTACCTCTGATATGTAGTACAGTAAAAGTACAACATTTACCTCTCAGATCTAGTGGAGTAAAAGTATAAAGCAGCATAAAATACTTAAGTAAAGTACAAATACTACGAAACTTAATTCAGTATTGTACTTCAGTAAATGTTCTTAGCAGGCTGCAACCTCAGCTCTTTAAAAATGAAGTCATTCACCTTAAACTAGCATTCATTCTAATGGACATTTCCACATCCTCCTCCTCCTCCTCCTCCTCCTCCTCCTCCTCCTCCTCCTCCTCCTCCTCATGGAGGTGCAGTGTTGCCCCGTGGCAGACGGCTACGTTGCTGCTCTTGGATCAGCTGAAGCAGAAGTGATGTCAGCGGTCGTTCATGTGGAAACGCTGCATTCAGTCGGTCCGGTTAGATAACGTTTCCTCTTTGTTTGCTTGTTTTCTGCTTATTTGAGTTTTGCAGAAGCAACACAGTCAGAGAGGATCCGAAACGACTGAAATACATCTGATAGTAAAATGTAGAAATATATGAACTGAAAGCCTTTTTCTACACCACTGATACCATCAGTATCTGTTACAGCTGAACATTTAATTATAAGGTTTTAGATTCTGTAGAAAATGTTGCATCTGAAGGTGAAAACAGCTCTCCTGCATCTTTAGTATATTAAGTTATTTAAGTCAATCATTTTAAAATGAAATGAACGTTAAAAAGAAAAAGAGTGATTTTTATTTAATTATCATTATTATATTTCTGTCTTTTAAAGTATTTTGCTACAAATACAACAGGAAGTCTGTGTGAGAATGTGATCTGTTATCATCATGCTCTCTGTTACAATATGTCGACTGCATTACACAAAATGCAAAATTAGACTTGATGAACAGAATCTGTATAATATTTGTATTATATTCCCAAAAGCATGGAAGATGTTTTGAGACAGGTATCTTAGTTGTGGCATTAAAAGCCAATAAAGAAAAGAGTGCAGATATACATTTCCGCCGTGCAAACTGAGGAGAAAATGCATTTAATAATTTAAACATACAAAAATGTATTTCCTCGAGGAGGCAGCTGATTGTTCCTCATGTGAAAACGAGAAATCTATGTTGATTTATTTGTCACTTAACTTGCAAACTTGAGCAGAGACACTTATTATTTTAACCTAAACGACGATCTTTTTCTGAACTTAACTTAGAAGCGTTGTTGTCTGAACCTGACTAAATTAGCTAAACTGGAAGTTTATTTTGAAAAGACAAGCAGAAATGAACACGTGTTACTGGAAAACCACTAAAATGAGAAAAAACTTTTTTGTAAGATATCATACGAACCGATAAATTGTCTGTATATATCCACCTACTTCAAAAAGAAATGTAGTTTTTTAGCAATTTAATGTTAATTAATTTGCACTATTTATATTTGTTTACAGTCTATAGAACTTGACTTTAATATTGCATGTTGCTTTATATATATATATATATATATATATATATATATATATATATATATATATATATATATATATATATATATATATATATTTAACTGAAGTGTAAATGCTCTGCATTTGTTTGTTCCCCATTTATATCCCCATATATATATATATATATATATATATATATATATATACTTATTTTTCACCTATACATATAATTATCTTTACATCTTTTTGTTCAGCTCTGCTGTAATCGTTTTTAGATGTATGTCTCTTTCTAAATGTGTAAATCTCCTGCACGTGTTCTAATACTCGGTCAATAAATCAGATTTCCAACAACTCACATTCTCCGTCTCTACATTCCTCTAATCATAATTAGGAATGAGTTTAATTTGCATTTCATACATGCATATAAATATATATAGATATATATAAATATAGACACTGAGGTGATGTTAACGTGTTTCTGTGTGAAGCACAAACAGAGTCGACATTCTCCTCCTGGATGATCTCAGGAAGCAGCCGTCAGCGGAGGGCGGTAACCCCGAGAGGGATTAATTAGCATCCTCAGTGGAGTTTACATATATTTGATTAGTTCGGGGCCCTCACAACGCTTTCCGTTTTTTCAAAGATAACCGCTCTTCTCCGAGGCTAAACAATTAGGTTACGTAAGCTCATCTGAGTCGTACATTTCCATGTCACAGACCTCGAGCCAGCTGAGCAGCTCGGCTGAAAGCCCTTAATTATCTCACGCCGATGAGGCAATCATTTTCTATTTTCTATTTGCTCGTGCGCTCACAGCTCCGGTTAATGACCCGGTGCAGCCCAGGTCTAAAATAACCCACACGAGAGCGTGCAGTGAACGCAGCGCTGTCGGTTTTACATAATTGTGTGTTTAAGGGGATAAACTGACGGCTCTGTTATCTTGTTTTACACGTGTGCAATAAATCTCAGGTGTCTTAATACGGGTCTGTACTTAGAGGTAGTTATTTATTGGTCACATTTTTGATTTATTTTCTCACAGTTTCATCATTTTATGTCATTTTATTTATCTAGAAATGTATGTCAAGTAAATCAAGTAAAATGAAACAGTAATCTCCCTCAATTTACTGTCCCGTACATATCCAGCCTTGTCTCCTAACAATAACGAGATGACAACATACTGCACAGAGGTTCACATCCCACTAAAGCTTCCATGGCTGCACTACCAGCCCCAGTATCACGGCAGCTTGTGAAATAGTCACAAAATACAATCTATTGGTTTCCAGTATACAGTACAAACAGGCAGCAACCTCCAGTTCTTTAAAGTGAAGTCAAAGCTTCCTGTCTTAAAGCTGCATTCTCTCTGCTGTCCACCAGGGGGCGACTCCTCTGGTTGTATAGAAGTCTATGAGAAAATGACTCTACTTCTCTCTTGATTTATTCCCTCAGTAAACATTGTAAACATGAGTTTATGGTCTCAATCTCTAGTTTCAAGTCTTCTTCAATACAGCATGATGTTCATTTAGTAAATGATGCTCCATTTAGAGTCAAACAGACCATAAAGCAGGGGATGCTTCTGCTTTTTCTATAGTTAATGAACCTTCTCCTTAGCTGAAGAACATTACTTTTGACTAAGTACACATTATATTGAATACGAACATGTGTCATTTCAGGTAAACTCCACCTGAGCGGCGACGACTACCTGCCCTCCTCCATTCAGAGGATTGATTCTTATGCAACTGGAGGCTTAAATCAGCCGCACAGATTATATTAAGTAAATGTGGAGAGACAAGCAGGAGAGAAGATTCCTGAGCTCTGAACTTTACATTAAGACATGTTTAAACCTACAATATTATATATAACATCAGGGTTTTATTTCACCTCCTCTGGTCTTCATTCCTGCCTCTACTGAATTATCCATTGTGATTAATGCTTCTTCACAAATAGACCATATAAAAGACCTAAAATAACAGTAGTTTTATAATAAAGTGCTGCAACATGAAACAGTCTGTTCAAACTACAATACAATTTAGAACTTGTCTTTCACTGACTACGTTTACATGCAACAAATATTACATTTTTTGCCCTTATTTCTAAATAACCAATATTCCTAATAAGCTGTTTACAGGACTTCATCTTATCAGATATTGTGAATAGTGGTGAAACGGACCGTTGACTGATCCCCCCTTACGGTTCCACTTGAACCACAGATTATCTCCCCAGTTTACTATTAACCATCACAGAGTTAAATAAAGTTTTACTGACGATCGTTATCCTCCAATATTCAGTAAAACATGAGATCAGGACGTCATTTATGCTTTTATCGTCTCTGATCTCTGATAATGTTACAGTGTAAACAACCAATCTGTGTTTAAACCAACAGGAGAGCTAGTAACGTTAGCAGCACCGCTAACAAATAGAGGTTCCATACAGTTACATTATGATGCGTTCAGGCTCTGTTCAGTGAAAATTAATATTGTCTGAAGGTAAATTATAATGTTATCATGATGTGTTCACATGTAATCTGTAAAATGTAGTGTTGGTGATGAACTAGAATAAATCCAGTAGTTTGAAGGAGATGTTTTCACATTAATATAAAATAGATATTAGAGATAAATTATGATGTTTAACTTCCTAAAACTAGCTCTAAGATTATAATACAACATTAACACTACTAATGACTAGATTTGTTTTAATCCATAAAAATGCAATCTTTTATTTTCTTATCATTTGAATTATGTGTTTTTATCAAGAAAACAAAACACTATAAATGACTTTAAGAGAGTAAAAGGATCACTTTTAGTATTTTTGATGGTTTACTGACTTAAAGTGATTGAAATAAATTTTGTGACAGTGTTAAAAAATGATTAGTCTGTATTCCTGTAAACCAGCTGCTACAATCAAACAACAAAGAGATGTGTGTCTGATAATATGGATCATTAGTGATCGTCAATTAGTGTCGGCAGCGGAACCAAACATGATCAGGGATCTCTAGATGTTATATTTGCTCCATTTATTCTTCTGTGATCTGATCAGAACTTTTAGTTTTATGATCTGTTACACCATTAATTTTGAATAATGACAAATAGAAATGTAGGACTCTGTTTCCTCCGGAGTCATCTCCTGTCATTCATCCCTGTTAAGCCACATCTTTGCTCTCTCACTGCTTTTCCCACTTTTTTTGTTGAGCAGCAGTGGAGGTTGCAGCTGAGGACTGTGTGTGTTTGTGTGTGTGTGTGTGTGTGTGTGTGTGTGTGTGTGTGTGTGTGTGTGTGTGTGTGTGTGTGTGTGTGTGTGTGTGTGTGTGTGTGTGTGTGTGTATGTAACTTCCTCTAGCATTGTCTCTCCTGCTTCCAGCGCTTTCCCAGTCGAGCGCGGGTTATTGGAGGCTGCAGAAAGAAGCTCACCCTAATCACCTCGGCCTCAGAAAACCACAGCAGAAAACTGCTCGACAGCCACGTCAACCTCAGCCGCCGCGTTCCATCGCTGCAGCCGGTATTAGCGCCTCGACGCTTCAGTTATCGGTCTCTCAGCTGAGCTACGGGGTCGAATATTAATATTTCATGTTTTAACAGCACTAATCAGGGCGGATGGGTTCGTGTGGTAGCATCAGTGTTGTGATTCGTGCTTCAGCAAACCCCTCAGTAAGACTTCTGGTGTGTCACGCGAGAGCATTAGACGCCAGCGGATTAAAACGCATTCACGAGGGTAAAAATAGAATCATGATAATGCATCACATGTAAATACTGTACCATTTATTTATACGAGCACGGAGCAGTTACGGATTAGTAATGGAGACTTTTTTCCCCCATCTCTCAGCTCTCAGTGAAATGAGATGTCAATCAATCTGACAGCTGTGACGGGATATTTCTGTGAGCACGCAAAGTTTCTTTTTAATCTCAATCTCAAAGTTTTCGAGGACGTATAAGCTTGAAATGCACGAGGCGTTCATGGACAGATGAAGAAAATTAAATCAGGAAAGAAGTACTTCAAAGCAGCTATGAAAAAGGTTATGACCTCCAGACCTATAAATCTATTGTCAGAGTTGTTTCAGAAATACAGGTTTTGGAGTTTATGCTCGTTTCTCAGTTGGAAAACCAATCAGAGTTTGGTAGACGTGATTAAGAATGATCATTTTGACTTCCTCTGCCAGAAAGACGGGTCGTGTCTAGAAAGTAACCGACAAATTCCAAAACTCGCGAGATGTTTGAGGTTAGGCATTGATCTGGAATGGTTAAGGTTAGACATTGACCTTCAATAGTTAGAATGGTTAACCTTTGTCCTTGACCTTGAATGGTTAAGGTTTGGCCTTGACCTTTATCAGTTGAGGTTATGCATTGACCTCAAACGATTATGGTTAGGATAAATCGTAGGGCATCGAGAGATGTCGCACCTTTTGCAACTTGTTGGGTTTCATCTAGACACGACCAGGAAAAATGGTGTAAGGAAAATTTGGAATAAAAATGGTGACAAACGAGGGTGAGATTGACGTGATTGTGCAGGTTGTTGTTGGTCGATTTATGGTCTTAAATGTACATATTCATCAACTAAACTGCATCCCAGAACCAAAGTCTGGCAACAGGTAAATAAAGCCCATTCCTGGACCAAAAAAACACCAATACCCAATAACATCTGTCTTTTCTCCTCTCTGGGAAAGGGTACAATCAACATTAATTCCTGGGACAAATAAGACTGCAGTGAAACATTTAAATGAATTCTCCTCAACCAGCCACCAGACTCCAGTCAGTCAACAGCTATTTTACCTCTTCCATCGTCGAAACACACTTAATTCAAACTCTTTTGTTAATCCACTGTTCCAACAATCACCAACTGTAGTTTGTTCTTAATAAACCCTTAGTTTAACGAGTTAGATGTGACAAAAAAAAGTATCCTCAAAGCTACCAGACTCTATTGACAGAAATGCTTATCATTGTAAAACAAACTTTATCCAGACTCATCACAAACAAACTAAACCATCATAAGATCTTCTGTTCCTAAAATCATCAACTCAGGTTGAACGTTTAAAGAGAGACTGCAGAGTTTCAGATATAAAATAGAAGTAACAACATTAACACATTGACTGTTTACCAATCCTGTTTTCCTGCATTCTTGAGGTCGAACACGACACACCAGAATAAAGAACAACAAATATTGGTTTTCTCTTTTGATAGAACTAAGCTTACAGTTCCACCCTGCTTCCAGTCTTAATGCTAAGCTAGGCTAAAGAGCAGGTCATTTAAAAGACAAAGGTTGTGGAAGAAGATGCTACTGAAGATGCAACGTTTTGTTTAGAATTTTGTTTATCTTCAAGATGAACGTCTTATAAAGAACTGCTGGTGAGAGTTTTGTTATTTTTTGCAAATCTGACCGTCGATGCCAATTATTTGAGTTATTATTCTGGTCTAGAGTCCCCTGGATGAGTCACCTGACGTATCCTTTACCTTTAGGGGCGCCCAGCTGTCATGGTGAGTCTATTCATCTGGAGATGGCTACCGGGAATCCCTCAAAATGTTTCAACACAACAACAACAAAATAAAGAGGGCAGAGTTTGCGGATGGTTTTAAGAAAAATTCATTCCATGTGTGTCTACTAGAGGTGCAACGGATCATTAAACTCTCGGTCTGGATCGTATCACAGATTAAATGTTTTCAATTATTGGTTTTAATGATGTATTATAATCTGCTTAGAGCTAGTGTTAGGAAGTTTAACAGCTCATAATTCATCTCTAATATCTATTTTATATTAATGTGAAAACATCTCCTTCAAACTACTGGATTTATTCAAGTTCATCACCAACACTACATTTTACAGGATTGCATGTGGCCAGAGCCTGAACGCATCATAATGTAACTGAACTGAACCTCCGTTTGTTAGCGGTGCTGCTAACGTTACTAGCTCTCCTGTTGGTTTAAACACAGATTGGTTGTTTACAATGTAACATTATCAGAGATCAGAGACTAGAGAAGCATAAATGAAGTCCTGATCTTATATTTTACTGAATATTGGAGGATAACGGTCGTCAGTAAAACTTTATTTCACACGTTGATGGTAAACGTTAAACTGCGTGTTGAACGGCGAGGGGGGATCCGTTGTTTCACAGCAACACTAGTGTCTATCTTGACTGTAGTTATTTTAAAATAAAACTAAGCAACACAGGAAACATTAATTTCCTTAAATGCCATGCAAATTTTACCATCGAGCAGAATCTCAGTGAAATAAGTGAAAAATCTAAAGTTTTATCAGATTTTCCAGGTTGAATACACGAATTCTGATCCTCAACAGTTTTGATGGCGCTGCAGCAGACGGATTCCCCTAATTTTGATCTGCGGGTCGGACGCCAGTTCACCAGATTACAAACAGCAGCTTCGGCTCTGCCAGAATTTGTTTGTTGGACGGTGTCCCGGAGCTCGTGGATTGTCCCGATTTATCCGGCTAATTGGCGCGTCCAGCAGATAACGAGGGTTTTAGAGACGTTTGACGAAAAACCAAAAAGCAGGGAATAGATGGATGGATGTGATACATTGTTGCGACACATTGACAAAAGTATGTGGACACCTGATTATTACAGCCAATATGTGCCAGTTGAAGATTAGTATTTAGCTTATCCAGATGTTGAATTGATGTTGGTGGATCAGGTCTGGTTCGCGGACAGGTTTTAGGTCAAGTTCTTCCACACTGTACTGGGAAAAACATTTATTTATGTAGGTTGGTTTGTTGAAACAGCAAATGGACAAACACACCGGTGACACTAAAGCCTCTTACACACATGTACTGCAACACTGAACTATATGCCAGAACACAAATGTCCGAATCAGTTGGACATTAAAAGGACTTTACCCCGCCAGCTCCACGAATACAGAGTCCGTGCAACGTCTGATTGAGGCCATGTAGAGCCGCTCATTGTCCACGGACAAGACATGGGAGTGTTTTAGATGCTACTGGGGTGGAACCAAAGGTAACCAAACATCCAAGGTTTGATTAAGAGGGGTCATTTAAACGAAAACGGCAATGATAAAGGTCTAACTAAAGAGATGACGAAAGTTAGCGAACTTCTGCCGGTAAGAGCCAACCCCAAAATTGTCAAACAATGTCATCAATGGCATGAGATATACTGGCGACATTCCTGTGGTAATCTTTGCATCATGTCCTATCTTGTGCTCGCTCTATCCAGGCTACAGACCTCACCGACATCAAACAGATCTCTTTTTGTTTGTGACCCGACAATGTCCGAAGTTCAAGAGAAAGACTCTACAATTGGAAGAACATTATTGACTAAATGTCATTGTGTGCTTTGGCATTAAGATTTGTACTAATACGACTTCAAGGTAGTTATAGTAGCCTTTACCAGCCCCTTTCTTTGGTTCCATTTTCACTATTTTAGCTGACTGTCACAGTTCCCCCTGAGTTGATTGGAGGGTTATTCACATCACCAGGTTGTTGAGACTTTTAATCAGGAATTGAGAGCAGCTTGGTTTATTTCCCCTCTCAGCCAAACAGAGTGAAGACTCCCTTCCTTTAGTGCTCAAGAGAGGTGATGAACTGAACACTGAGGACACGCTGACTCTTATTCTAGTCAATGCAGAACTCATATTAGAAGATATCAACATTACTGTAGCTGTCCAGAAGCCACCAAAGCTAACAACTTAGCAAGCTAATGGCAGATGATGGGAATATCAACATTTTCCCATTTTTCAGTATTATGACAACTTATCATGCTCTGCAAAACAAACGTCCACGTCCTCCACTATTTCTGACACCGCAAAACATGTAAAACTCTGAGCTTTTGGAAAATTTCCACTTGTAAATACCTCAAGAGAAGGTTATTTGTTCATATGGACTCTTCTCTGTAAACGATGACCTGGTTTGAAGGCAACACTATTCCTGCAAGAGTTCAGTCCGACATTTAGTGAAATCAAATCAAACTTCAAGGCATAATTATCATAGAAGCGCAGCTTAACACAATATTTGATTATGGTATTTTTGCTTAAGGATGTGAGTAAAGCTTTATTTTCTGAAATGTACACTTATCAAAGGGAAATACTAGGAAACACATGTATCTAAGCTATAAATAACCACATGAGCAGAGAGGTTTCTGCATTTTTTAAAAGCTCTGCAACATTCTGAGTCTAGTTGATGAACTGGAGCCTTCGTTTCACTTCACATCTTATTTGTGGGTTGTAATTGTGAACATTTGGCTTTGTTGACTCTCATATTGCCTACAGCCACTATTAACATAGATTCACTCTCACATCTGCCACTCTTTCAGGAACGAAAACTAGAATATAAAAGGAGGAAATTGGAGCATCTAAAGCTTGTGTTTACTTAAAGAACAACCTCCTCTGCAGCTTCTTTTAGTGGATAAAATAAACAGAAGTGTGGCTTTTAACAAGCAACCGGGAGCTTCAGCAGCAACACAAACGGGAGGAGATGGTGATGGAGGCTGTAATTACCGAGTGAAATCAGATGAGAGTAATAAAAGATGCAGGCTAACATGTACATTTGGCTTCTGGTCGACTGCGTCCAGATGCTGCGCTGCTGGCGGAGCGTCGGCGGAGGTGAAGCCACGCCGAGCTGCAGGACAGATTGTTGTCCTGCAGCTCTCTGCTCACTGACACAAGCTCAACGCCACAGAGATGATGCTAAAGACGGCTTTTCTTCATGCAAAAAGCAACTGTTGTCATGGTTAGAAAATCTACACACCGTAGAGGAAAAAAGAATAAACAAAAGGTTACGTAATGTAAGCGGATTCGGGCAGCGAGGTGACCTGGAGAACAGAAGAGCCCCTGAAACGATTAAAGGCAGGAGAGCTGACGGATGATGAGGTCAGCAAGAGTCGAGCAAAAAAAATGCTATTTCAGTTTTTTTTAGATGCCTCATATTCAAAAATGAAAGTAAAGAATAATATGTTGATTTTGCATTAACGTCCTTTGCAATCTTTTGAATAAAAATCAAGCCATAGTGCTTTACTGTAAGGACAAAAACACATGGACACATTTGGTCTAATTTGTAAATTACTATTCATAATGTTCCAGCCTTTTTTTTAAAAATTGCAAAATTCTTCAGAACATGTGTATATATGTCTCTTAAATTGAACTTGAGTCTTTGGAAATGTCTTTAATAATAACATTTAACAATAATATCTTTATTCCAAAGTGCATTTTAGAGGATTTAAGAGATTCAAGTTTGGTTTCTTTTTCACAAATAACCTTAAAAACAACAATAAGAGACACTATGATAATAACAAAATGTTGGTGTTAAAACCATGTTCTTAAAAGAAGGTCTAAGGTTAATGCTTTTGTTAGTATTTCCCTTTTCAAAATGTGAGTTTCAGAGATGAAACTTAAGAACAAATAACTTTATATTAAACTCTCATCCTTAAGTCCATTTCAGGCTCCAACTAGGCTTTTAGGTTTGGGTTTCCCAATGTACAAATATCCCAACAAACTGGACCAAACAACTACTAAAATCAGGCAGCAACCTCCAGGTCTTTAAAGTGAAGCCAATGAGTTTATTGTTTAAACATGAGTTTATGGTCTCAATCTCTAGTTTCAAGTCTTTATTCCTAGAGCTGAAAATAGCAAAAATGATATACTTCAACTTTTTTGCCATAACTCTACGTTCTACTACTTAATTTATCTTCATGCATTTAAATACACATTCTACTCAAATACACACTTGACACTCTAATGACATACTTGTCTTAACATACTCTTTATTCGATTGTTTGTTTATCATATTTTATTGTAAATAAAATAGTTTTTCACACTATTAACCCTCCAGCTGCTGGTCTTCAGTCTCTTTGTTGTAAATGTGTCTGCTGGCTGATCTGAAGTCAGTTACAAACAGACGCTGATGTCCTGATGTAACAGGAGATCACAGCAGTCCGCTCGGTATCACTGTCCTCTGAATATCCATAACACATATGCATTATTAACTTTTTAATGCAGTGTTTGCGTTTGTTTTACTGCCAGGACGTTGTTAGCCTAGCTTAGCATAAAGACAGGAAGCAGATCAATGTGCTTCGTCCAAAGTTCACCCTCAAACACCCGACCTTGAATCTGCTAATCCATTTTGTGCAGAAAATTAAAAAAATGTCAATATAAAGCTACACTTATGTAAAAGTACAGACACCCAATAAGTGTTGATTAAATGTACACTTAAGGATGTTATTCAGAATTTAATGACTGTCTCTCATCGTATTTATGTGCATTTGTTATTGTTTAGCATATTTTTAGTTTATGGATTTAATTTACTTCATATTGCATTTAATTTCTTTTTTTAAAAGTTATTGTTTCTGTTTTTAGACATTTTTGGCGGGAAGATGCCATTATGAGGGTGTTTACTTTTTGTATTTGTATTATTGTTTGAAAATGTAAATAGTAGTCTTTGTTAAAGATGTGTTCAGGGTCTCTGGGAGGACAAAAGGAAGCTTCCAATGCTTCAGAGATTAAATCAAACAAAAAACAGTGAAACCGCTGAGAGGTCGACTGACCTGCAGACTCCATCTGTCCACTGCAAAAACCAAACTAAAAATAAAAAACAAAACTCCCATAAACCCGACTCATTCCTACTGAAGGAGACATTTTTTTTTCTATATGTATATGTGTATTTCAAATCCTGATAAACAGTAGACCAACAATAATGTTTTATATGAAAGCTTTTTTTTTTGATAACAGATATCCAGCAAAAAAATATAATAAATGAAAAACTGAAATAAAAACAAAAATACCTGTGGTGAGTCAGTTTATTTATTTATCAATATCATGCTCAATATTAGTTGTTTTTTGTTTCCATTAGGATCTGGTGTTAGTATCACTTCTTAAACACTTAATTTATTATATTTGTTATCTGTATTTTTAATAATCTTTGTTGTTGTATTTTTTTTTCTATTTTAGTTGAATTTTTTTTACTTTATTTATTTACCTTACTCTTATTGTTATTGTGTTCTATTTTACAATATATAATATATATGTTTTCATTCTATTGTTTTCTTTTGTTATTCTTCTGTTGTAATCTTCAATGAAGCTCTGGCACAAGAGTTTTCTTTCACGATTAATGAAGTTCTATCTTATCTTATGTTTGTGCTAAAATGTGCACATTTTTAAGACTGTTAAGTGTTTGATGTTTTTATCTTTACAACATTTCACATAAAACAATTACCTGCTTCATGGACTTATAATTTTACAAAAAATTGGATTTAAATAGTAAACAAAAATGTTTCCATTGGATTGTAAGAGAGTTTACTGAAGAATCTCTGGAATCTATTCCTATTTTAAAAAAGGCAAAAAATAGGAATAATAGAAATGAAACCAAAACGTTGTTTTGTGTTTCTGTACAGAATGTCAAAATATGAACTTATTATTACACAATTGTGTTTTGCAAAGTCTTATTATTATGGATATTTGATTCAATTATATATGACATCATTATTTTTACCCACCACAGGTTTTTTTTATTTTTTTTTATTTCACTTTTCATGTATTTTTTCCTTCCCCTGGTTATCTGTAATTAAAAACAAAAAAAACACACAAGCTTGCATATAGAACAAAGTCTTCTGTTTCATCGGATGAAAAGACTACATTCAATTTCCCCTACTCTGCACACACACACACACACACACACACACACACACACACACACACACACACACACACACACACACACACACACACACACACACACACACACACACACACACTCCTCTGTAATGGTACACAGGAAAGCCCATAATAATCTGCTTTGAAAGATTTCCAACTTGTCATCCGGTCAAACAGGTCAAACAGGTCAAACACAAACCCGGCGTTCATCCTGCTGCTCGCTCCAGAGAAACGTAGAACAACCTTGAGGTCAAAGGACGGAACATCGTGTAACATGATCGCAACCAAAACCGCCATGTGGAGGATTAACGGGGCGTTCGAGGACCGTAAACTGATCCATAATAGTCGACTGGAGGAAAATAAATCAGATATTCCCACGACAATGAACCCTGATCAAACTGGAGTTGATACATTTTGACAGAAGGTGACATGAACTCTGAATGTAACTCAGAACTTTGACACTGTTTTTAAATGGAAACGCCCACTCAGCTGTTGTCAAAGAAAACAGTGAGGTATGCTACATAAGTGAGCTAATCAATGAGGCTATGAACAATGTGAACACCAGCTGTGTTCTGTTTGGAAAGAACTGAGAGGGAGAGTTTTGATTTGTTTTAGTGGGGTTCTTGTGACATCTCTGACCTTTGAGGTAAAATCTGTGTTTTTGTCAATGGAGTCTGGTGCCTCTGAAGAGAGAGGCTTTTAGACGGGAGCTGCCAAAAAACTTCATTTAGACACCTAAAAGATTCAATACCAGTCTAAGCGTACACTATATTTAGAACATTTTCACCCCTTCACTTTGCTGTCAGACGGCCCTTTCTGACGGGGAACTGACGCTGTTATCTACGCTCTCTTCAGAGACACCAGACTCCATTGACAAAAACAGTGATTTAACCCTTCAGAACACAGGAGTTGCTGGTTTGCTGCCTCCATCGGCTAGTTTGTTTGCATTATTGTGTGACTTTGAAATTCGATCCAACATGCCGTACTAAGCAGTATAAACTGACTATGGAGAAGTATATATTTATATATATATATATATATATATATATATATTATATGTAGCAACGTCATCATGAAGAAACCTACGTCAGGTCACGTGGAAAAACATTTCCGGGTTTCAGAAAATAGCTTTTTAATGCTAAAACATACGTACTTCAATCAAGAATTGAATGTTTTGATTTAAATATATAAGGACCAGCACAGTGAAACTACAGAATGATATAAAAACCCCAAAAATATATATTAATAATAGACTTAATAGACGTTTTATAGGAAAACGTCTGAATATTTTTCATCTTATGTTTTCTCATAATGTTGGTAAAAATCTTTGTCCAGTCAGCAGTTATTTTCTCACCATTGCAAAGTAGTTGCACAAAGAATGTGATTTCTAGGAAACTCTTAACCGACAAGTTTCTTTATACACTGTAAAATATCCACATCTCAACATATTTGCGTCACAATTCTTAAAAAAAACGAATTCAAGGGATTTTTGGCAAAAAGTTGTTGCTGTAAAAGAAAGATACAGTTTCTATATGTGTCTTAAATATCAGTGTTTGAATACTGGCACGAGGGTTGTGTCCCTAATGTGACTCCATACAGGAGGAGCTGTTCTTTCAGCACCAGCTCTTCTCTGTGTGGAGTCACATTAGTGCTAAAAGAAGCCCGGATGAACAGAGTGATGTTTGAATGTTTGACACTCACCTGGTATCCGTGTTGCTTGACTCCTCCAGATGGTCTCTGCTCTGTCCTCGTTTCTTGGCTGTCACTCCCTCAGTTTACTTCCATTTGATGTCCTTTTCTTTTATAAAAAATCAAAATCAAAAATGCTCTTTATCTTAAAATGATCATAAACAAGGCTAAAAATCTTCTTTAGGTCCTCTGAGAGTTAAAAGTTCTTATGACAGAACCTGAGTGGAGGATAAACAGGTGTCTGCATCTTAAAAATATACTTATTTTATCTCCAAAAAACACCTTAATCCAATTCATAAATAGCAGGTTATGTGGGAATATATATACACATCTGCTGCACCTTTTTTTGTTTGTTTTCAGCGTAAACATAATGACTAAATGTAGGGTACGAAAAATAAAATTTGGCTTTTTTTTTTGTTTTCACTACTGAACATGGACAGTTTGTTATTTTATGTACAAGAGTCTGTCGGTCCTGATAATCCTGATCATGTCAAGTAATTACTCCAAGTCCTGCTTGTCCTTGATTATCTGCAGCATGTGTCCTATTTTATTTATTTATGTATGTTTTAAAGTCCACTAGGTGCTCGTGCTCTTTAAAGGGCCTCTGTTGGTCCAGGACTCCACTCAGAGGAGGATTAAAATGTGCTTTTTATAACTCGACCCCGTGACCCTTAAAACTTTTCAGGATTGCAGATGTGTTGATCCTCCTGCTGCCTATATGTGCAGAGCCTTAAGAGCCTTTAACGGGGGTTAATGTTGTGTTTGTGGGGAGAGCTGTTACAGGTCTGTCTCCCGGGTGTCCAGGCAGAACGCGTACAGTGACCTCTTGAAGTCCGAGCTGTTGGCCTTCATGTTGGCCTTCTCCACCGACGCGCCCGCCTCGGTGGCCTCGTCCTGCTGAGACTTCACGGAGGATTTGCTCCCTTTGCGCTTCGGCTCCGGGCTGCTGCGGCCGCTGGTGGGCTCGTCCTTCAGGGAGGACTGGTCCTGGTCCGTCTCCCGGTGGTAGAAGTAGTTGAAGTTGGACACGATGACCGGCACCGGCAGCGCGATGGTGAGCACCCCGGCGATGGCGCACAGAGAGCCCACTATCTTCCCCCCGACGGTCACCGGCCTCATGTCCCCGTAGCCCACCGTGGTCATGGTCACCACGGCCCACCAGAACGCGTCCGGGATGCTGGAGAAGTGAGACTCCGGCTCATCCGCCTCTGCAAAGAACACCGCGCTGGAGAAGAGGATGACTCCGATGAAGAGGAAGAAGATGAGCAGCCCCAGCTCCCGCATGCTGGCCTTCAGGGTCTGCCCGAGGATCTGGAGCCCCTTGGAGTGTCTGGAGAGCTTGAAGATCCGGAAGACCCGCACCAGGCGGATGACCCTGAGGATGGCCAGGGACATGGCCTGCTGCCCGTTCTGGTGCTCCTGGCCCTGCTGCTCCGCCAGCTCCGTGCACACCGTGATGAAGTAAGGCATGATGGACATGATGTCGATGATGTTCATCACCGTCTTGGAGAACTCCGACTTGCTCGGACACGCGAAGAAGCGCACGAACAGCTCGAAGGTGAACCAAATTACGCAGGTGGTCTCGATGATGAAGAAGGGGTCTGTGAAGGTGAGGGAGGGCCGGGGAGCCGTGCTGTTGTCCGGCCTGCTGGTCACTGGAAGCTCTCGCTCGTCCCTGAACTCTGGCAGGGTCTCCAGGCAGAAGGTGATGATGGAGATGGTGATGACGATGACGGACACGATGGCGATGCCCCGAGCAGGCATGGAGCTCTCCGGGTACTCGAAGATGAGCCAGACCTGCTTCTGGAACTCGTTCTGGGGCAGCGGCTTCTCCTCCTCCTTGATGAAGCCCTCGTCCTCTCGGAACCTCTCCATGGCCTCCTCCCCGAGCTGGTAGAACCTGATCTCATCAGCAAACACGTCTATGGACACGTTCACAGGTCTGCGGATCTTCCCCCCTGACTGGTAGAAATACAAAATCCCATCAAAGCTCGGTCTGTTGCGGTCGAAGAAGTACTCGTTGCGCAGCGGGTCGAAGTACTTGATCCTCTTGGAGGGGTCTCCCAGCAGGGTGTCCGGGAACTGGTTGAGGGTTCCCAGCTGGGTCTCGTACCGGAGCCCTGCGATGTTGATGAGCACCCTCTCGTTGCTGTCCGTGTCCGTGTCCATGTCCAGCAGGTCCTCGTCGAACAGATGAGGACTGTGGTCCGCGCGTAAAAGCGCATCCATGGCGTTCTCGCCGCAGCTGAAAGTGTTGTTCATGTCGTTGATTCTCCAGGAGCTCTGATGAAGATGAGGGTGATGATGAGGGTGAGGGTGATGAGGACTCCCCCGGGTGTTCAGCTCTTTCCCGTAGTCCTCTCCGAGTCCAGTTTGAACGAAGCCCGACTGAGGGACATCCAGCGCGTTCCTGCAGCTCTCCTCGGCATTGTTTCCTCCACCTCCTCCTCCTCCTCCTCCTCCTCTTCCTCCTCCACTGCTCCCTTTAGCTCCACCGTTCTCAAAACTCACCAAGGCTATCTCCATTCCGCAGCCATCCACAGTCAACGTGTCATAAACCAGACAGACCTGCACGCATCCTCTCCAAAATATCCCAGAAAAAAAAAAGAAAAAAAAAAAAAAAAGAAATGTATTAAAAAGTTATTTTGAAATGAAATAAAAAATCAGGAGCTGAATGCTGGAGGATGGATGCTCCTCTTCACAGGCATGCATGTGTGCTGCTGCTGTGGATGAAGTCAATGTTGAAACCACCAGAGAGGAGGAGAGACAGAGGACCCGGATGAGAGAGAGAGAGAGAGAGAGAGAGAGAGAGAGAGAGAGAGGAGGTTCTAATGATTATTCCTGACGTCAAAAGTGCCGTTTAGCTGCCTCTGAACATGTCTGTGGAAACGAGACAAGCTCTCATCCTCTGTCTGTTTCCTTTATGAGTT
Source organism: Anoplopoma fimbria (assembly GCF_027596085.1). Lineage (NCBI taxonomy): Eukaryota > Metazoa > Chordata > Actinopteri > Perciformes > Anoplopomatidae > Anoplopoma > Anoplopoma fimbria. The sequence goes on along the minus strand of NC_072471.1, from coordinate 1,159,109 downwards.
TATGAATACAAAGTGCTTTTTTATTATTTTTTTTTCGAAAATATAAACAGAGACAAATTGCATGACAAATACTTAATTTGAGCTGTTTTTATCCTGTAGCTACAAACTATCAGTCCAGCTTCATACACTGAAGAAGACATCCAGTGAGCTTCATGTGTTAAAGCTGCATTCTCTCTCCTGTCCACCAGGGGGCGACTCCTCTGGTTGTATAGAAGTCTATGAGAAAATGACTCTACTTCTCTCTTGATTTATTCCCTCAGTAAACATTGTAAACATGAGTTTATGGTCTCAATCTCTAGTTTCAAGTCTTCTTCAATACAGCATGATGTTCATTTAGTAAATGATGCTCCATTTAGAGTCAAACAGACCATAAAGCAGGGGATGCTTTAGGGCGGGGCTACACACTGATTGACAGGTCCACACCAGAGACGTATACGGCGTCTCTACGTCACTCAAACGTCCAAATATGGTCACTTCCTGTTCACTGGTTGCAAAAAAACAACATGGCGACGGCCACATCATCAAACTCAAAGCTTCAAAACGTCCACAGACCTTTGGGCGACGTCATGACGCCTACGTTCACTGTTTTACATGAAAAGCTGAGAATATGAGACGTGTGTGGAGCGATAAAGACCTTACTCACATTAGAACATAAAACGTACACTATTGTCATATTTCCATCATGTTCTCCATGTGGTTGTTTTATCGATTTTTGTTTCAACTGAAGCATTTTTCTCTCAGATTATAAATGTGAATTATAACCTGAGCTCCACCGTCTGATTATTACAACAGGAGCGGAATGTATCGTTCATCATTTTGCATTTTCTTTTGCAGATTTTCTGAAAACTCTTTCAGAATGTGATTTGCTGTGTTAACTGCAGGCCGTCCTACAAAGTGTTGTTGTCTTAAATTAACAAAGTTCTTGCAGGAGTCTGGTGAGCAGCTCTGTTTCCACATTTTTATTACCTAAACTATGATTAACGTGTCCCATGCTGAGTGTCGTTCAGGACACTTTATATTATATATATTTATGTCTTATATAACCTCAGAGCCTCGGCGTCGTGTTCAAACATTCCTCAATGCACACAAATCCATTTCCTCGCAGCACAAAGAGCTGCTTCCACATGAGGACGTCCATGGACTCGTTCTCTTTCGCGTCTTTGTGTCCGAGTCCTCTTCTCCTCCGTGGACGGAGGCTCGGGCCCCGGGGCCGCACTCTGCTCTCTGCTGGGTCTCCGGATGTTTCCTCCTTTTGTTTACCTCCACACACCAACTCACGTCATTCTGTAAAGACTCACCAGCACTTTAACCCTCTGCAATCATGGTGAGTATTTTTATTTATTTTTATCAATAACTTATCACCAAAAGCAAAAAGAAACAGAAAACCAAATAACAGGTGAAGCTGTTGTTGAGAGTTCAGTTGTATTTTTGGATAAATGATAATTGGAGGTTAATCTTTTTATTTTTATTTGTTTTTAGGAAAACGTTGTCTCACATAGTAAGGTGGTAACTGGAAATTAGCTCGTAGCTAATTTTGGTACAAAGCATCTCCTCTTTTTGGGATTAATGTATTTTTGTTCATGGTCCCTGATTTAAATAAACTAATGATAAACTATTTTATATAGATTGTGGACGAGGTCCATCTTGAACGTAAACATATAGCCGTAAAATGAAAGTGTGTTAACTGTATAAGAGAGTTAAATAAAATGATTTATGTTCTGGACAAACTGGATTTAATCTCTATAATAAAAGTAAAAAATGAATGTGTTTTAAATCCAATGTATTTCTGAGCTTGTAAAGAGTTATAGGACACAAATAAAGGAATACTTCAGGTACGTTTCTTCAGTCACAACATGGTACGCCTAGCTTAGCATAAAACATGGAACCAGGGGGAAACTGTTAGCATAACTCTGCACAACACGTGTGTTTTAAACAATCAATTATACGTCATTTATATTTCCTGTGGGATTTGAGTGAACCGACCCTTTTAATTGAGAACGATCCAGAACGCGGTCGCTCTGAAACATCCCAAACTCAAACTGGCTTGCACAAAAGGACAACACACACACATGAACACACACATGAACACACACACACACACATGAACACACATACATGAACACACACACACACACACATGAACACACACACACACAGAGCCTGAGTGCGTCAGTTTTCTAAAAGCAGAGAAGGTGACCTATTTTAAAGGTTAGTTTCTTCGCCCTGTGGGTGGATTAGGAAAACAAAGCACGAGCTCTATATTTATCTTTCTCCTTATCTAATGCTGCAGCCTCATCATGATAAGAACTATGTGCATCTCCCCGCCCCTGGATTAGTGCTCTGTCCTCAGACCGCAGCCATGAATAATAACTCGCCTGCATCCAGCTCACTGTGTGACTGGCCACTGGCAACGCGGCGATTTCACGCACTGGATACGGCCATTAGGATGTTTCTACAATAAACTTTATATTATTTGTCATGCGGACGACGGGCGGATTTAAAAAAAAACAAAGGAAACTGCAACTCGAAACAAAAGGAAGGAGGAGACGAGGAGCAAGTGTTTGTTCTTGTAGTTCAGCTCAGAGATGGAGATTATTTATCGTGTTATATTTATATGTATATGTGCATATTATCTGTGTTTCTGAGGTGCTTACGCAGTAGGATACATGAGACGGGATGTCATCCTCCTGGTTAACCTGCCTTCATTCCTCTTCATCCTCTAGAAGCAGAGACAATATTTATGGTTGTATAGACTATTGTAAAAAATCTGTATTATTCTAGTCTACGAGGTTCATTGATGGTTTATCTGACGGAGGTTTTTGCTCGTTAAAATCTGAAGCTAACTGGCTCCTGGATTCTTGCGATATCACACAGAAATCAAACTGTTTTCAACTAAATAAAGAACTACGAGGAGCTTTGAGAAGGTCTGTGTGCAGAAAGTATATATAGAAGTCTATGAGAAAATGACTCTACTTCTCTCTTGATTTATTCCCTCAGTAAACATTGTAAACATGAGTTTATGGTCTCAATCTCTAGTTTCAAGTCTTCTTCAATACAGCATGATGTTCATTTAGTAAATGATGCTCCATTTAGAGTCAAACAGACCATAAAGCAGGGGATGCTTTAGGGCGGGGCTACACTGATTGACAGGTCCACACCAAGGCAACTGTTGGTTCAAAACATGAAAGAAGTTAGCATAGATGCTATTAACATCAGATATAGCATAACTGGAGAGTATTTCTTCATTGAAAGAAGAGCAAATAAAAAAATGATTCAGACTATGTTGTAATAACAAACACATTTATTTTGTTTTTTTAATGCTAAAAATGAAATTCTACCAATGGAAGCCTGGAAGCTAGAAAACTTGTTAAAAAATCTCAATATATTCTTTGATCAAGAATAATAACACATGTGATTGTGTGGTGTATAAGCATAAGCTGCTTGCTCTTTGCACCGTGTAATAGTTTTATTCTTTTAAATAAAACAATTAAATAAATAATCTGTAATGGAGCAAAGTGTTGGGAACAGTTATTGAAGTTAAAATCCACTTTCTTTAAAAACTATTAATAGAGTTAGTAATCCATCTTCTTCACATGTGTGTGTGAGAGATGAGCTCTGTGGTACCTGAGGTCTTGTTGCCGGTGACAGAGGGAGACGGTAACCATAACAACAGGTAACCGCTAACAACCAGCATCCACAGCGGCTCACAAATGAGCTCCTTAATCACGAGGCCGAGTTCAG